>NC_051232.1:24682938-24820438 GCF_015220715.1 Pygocentrus nattereri
GAGATGTGCTCCATGCTCTAACTGCATCACTGCTTTAATGATGTTTCTTGCTGAACTTACTGGTTCATACAGTCCATATGTGGAAACAGAACTCCAGAGTCAGCCTGTAAAATTCTTCATGGCTGTGATGTCACAACCATGAGCACATTTAAATATGAACGCTCATTCAGTCTACAGCGGTTGAACTCCAGCCATGTATGTTGTTTTCACTGCAGACAGTATGTGAAATATTTATGCTGGTGTAAATGTAGTGGTGTTCCTGTCAGCCAATCAGAGCAGAGATGATGGGTTTTAAAGGGCCCATTTTTTTCTCTTGTACTGTATTTTTTCCAGAGGTCCAATGAGTGTATTTGTGTCATAAGTCAATTCATACTTGGCCGTTTTCCAAACTTTTCCAAACTTTTCCAAACTTTTTAGCCCTTATAACTAAGTAAACTGTAGATGCTGTGAGTAAAAAGTCTTTTCTGTGACATCACGAAAACAGTGGGGTTTTTGCAGGTTAATTTCCACATGTGGGCTGAGAAGTGGAACTTTGACATTTTGACAGTGCTGAAATACAACATCAAATTCTTTCTTTTATTTCAGAAGTGTGATGCAAATTCGTTTTTCCATGATATGGCCCTTTAAAGACTCACAGTCTGTTTTATTCTAGGGGATAAAGAGAGGTTGAACATTGGCCACGTATAAAAGTGGTGCAGAATACCATTATAAACGGAGCTCAGAGAACAAAAATAAATTACAAGAAAACTGTATAATATGGGCCCTTTAATGCAGCCTGACTGTTCTCTTAACAGAGCCAATATGCATCTGTATTCCGAGCAAAAGACTAAACTTTTGGCATTTGAGCCTCCTCACAGCTCTTACAATCCTCTGAGGAGTATTATGAAAATAGATTACAGTGTTTGCAACAATATACTTTACAAATGGCCCAACCCTGACATTTGTCGTTTAGAATATACCTCTCTGCTTTGAAAAACTATATATATATATATATATTGTTGCTTCCATCGATATGTCAGTATACCCTGATTTGTGAGATCTGTGATTAGATCTCATAGCATCACGCCATCTTTAGCTAGGCTGCTTATTATGTCTTCTGTATTGATATGCGCGGCTCATTCCAGTCGACTGCGTCTTACACACAGCGATCAATAGAGCAGCCAGTGAGCTGTCAGCATTTTAAATGACATTATAATGATGATGTTTGTATCCTTCGGGCTGAAGATGACAGGCACAAAACACTGTGAGGAAGGACGATGAGTTATCTACGTTATACATTCCCTGTAATATACGCCTCCGCTGTCTGCTTCATTAGAAACACCTCGGAGCTCCACCTTGCTGGTGTACAGTTATAGACTGCGGCCCGTCTGTTAGTCATCTTCTAGCCCTTTATCAGTGGTCAGTATCTTTGAGTGGTGGACCACTCTAAATGTAGCAGGGACAGAATTGTGAGAGAAAAGAAGAAAAATCAGAGCCTAGAAAAACCTCTGAATGATGGCTAAGAGCTACACACACCACAGAACACATTCAACTTCGGCTTTCTGTCACTCTAGCAGCCGTCACTCGAATCCTTGCTCTCAGAAATCCTCTAAATGGGTGTTTTTAGCATCAGTTAGCTGGAACCAAGCCTGTGACATAGTGTGTGGCATGTTTGGCCTGCTAACTAAGCTCTCGTTAGCTTAGCCAATATGCTACAGTCCAAAACACCACAGGACATGTTAAATTTCAGTTTTCACTCCAACATCACTGACTCAACTTTGGCTCTCTCACGTTAGTTTTTATCATCTAGTCTTGTTTATTCAGAGCACTAGTAGTCAGAATCAAGCCTGCTGTGTTGTGTTGCATTGCATTGTTTGGGTCCACAGCCTTCTCACTAAGCTAACGTTAAGTTAGCTGATTAGGCTACAGATCCAGACACCATGGACCAGTTTTAATTTCTCCTTCCTGTTACTTTACTGCCTGTTTTTCAACTTTATTACCTCAGATTTGAGTCAGAGCAGAGCTGCTATCATGCTAAGCTAAGCTACCCAGCTCTTCCTTCCTAGTTCGCAGTGCTGTTAAACTTTTAGCACTTGTCACTTGTTTGTCAGATGACTTAGCATTTAAACCACCCCCTATATTTCAGTAGAAGGGGAGGTAAGAGTTGGAGACAAGAGGGTGGACAACCCGAGGCTAATGCATCATCCATCATCAACAACCAAAAACAAGACTGGAATTTTATCCATTTGTCCAGCAAACTGAATTGTAATTTGATTTTACTTCTCATGGGACCCATCAAAGCTGCCTGTCAAGGACTAAATAAGATTTTTTACTATTTTAATAACATATTGTACTTAATTAACTGAGAACAAGTAGGCATATTAGGCTTACTTGCTGTGCCTTCTTGCCAGGCTCTAAGTATTAAAATCATTTACATTGGTACGAACTGATTCCTGCCACTTGTGAAAAAATAAAAAAAACTACAGGGATAAGCCTTACAAAACATGTTATGTAAAAATATAACATACAAATATACAATAAACACATCACATCATAGTCAGACTTTCCACCCCCAAGAGCTTTGCTACAGTTTAAACCTTTCTTGTATCAGCACCACGCTACCATGTCAGTATCACTGCAGTGCTTAGAATGATCCACCACACTTATAATATCCGGATGACATGTGGTCAGAACCTGGCCAATGATGGATGGTAAAGAGGGGGGCTGATAAATTAAATGGCAAGAGATGGGCTACAGTCTGTAACTGTACACCCATAAAGTAGATGGGTGAGGTAAGTGGAGCTAATAAAGTGGCCAGTAAGTGTAAATGCATGTATCAGTGTTAAAGCTGCTTCTGAACCACACACTCAAAGGGGAATTCCATCAGTTTTTCAAAATTGTTGTGTAATTCAGTTGTTGAGATCCCTTAAAAGTAATGAAGAGTGAGATGTCTCTGAATTTCCACCACTTTCTTTACAGTGGTGGTAATGGGAACCGGAGGTTGTGACGTCCACAACACAAATTCAGCCGCTTAAAAATGTATATATTTTAAACAAAATTTTCTCAAGACTATTATACATCGTCTCAGAATTTTTATAACTATTTCATGTAACAGCAATCTGTGAGAGAGCTTTTTGAGGCCGGATGTCTGGTTCCCAAGCGCCTCAACATTTTGATTTGGTAGAACGGAGCATCACACACCTCTAATTTTAACATAATTTAGTCGTACAGAACCTGTACAAATTAACTTTATTTGCATTGTTTGTACTTATTCTGTATGCTCTAAACGTATGTTCATGGCTGAAAGAAGACCTGCGTTTAGTTAAGAGAGCTTAGTTAAGATAAACTGGTTTTCAGCGCTGAGAACGGGAATAGCCAGTGCTGGCGTAAGAAGGCATTCAGCAGCAAACGAGGGAAATGAAATCATCAGTTCACGCACATTTCACCCAGAGAGAGCAGAGTGGAATGTGTTTGTCGTCATACTGTCTGCTGTGCACTCGTAGCTCCAGCAGTGGTCGAGGGGCCCTTTAATACTGATCTGAGATCAGCTGTCTTACGGCTTTAAAGGTGGTCTAGACGGTGGGTTAGTTTAGAGTGAGCACAGTGCACAACCAGCTGTACTGCCATCTATACTCTCTCTCTCTCTCTCTCTCTCTCTCTCTCTTCCTTTCTCTCCCTCTCTATCTCTGTCTCTCTCTTTCTCTCCCTTTTTTCTCTGTATGTATTTATTCACCTTGATCTCTCTCACTTTCTCCTTTCTCTTACTTTCTTACTCTATTTCTTTCTATTTCTGTCCATACTTTACTCTTTCTTTCTATTTCTGTCCATACTTTAATCTTTCTTTCTTCCTTCCTATGTATTTCTGTCCATACTTTACTCTTTCTTTCTTTCTTTCTTTCTTTCTTTCTTTCATTCTATTT
Organism: Pygocentrus nattereri; assembly: GCF_015220715.1. NCBI lineage: Eukaryota > Metazoa > Chordata > Actinopteri > Characiformes > Serrasalmidae > Pygocentrus > Pygocentrus nattereri. The sequence goes on from NC_051232.1 coordinate 24,686,838, forward strand.
CTGTCCATACTTTACTCTTTCTTTTGCCTTCTTTCTTTCTTTCTTTCTTTCTTTCTTTCTTTCTTTCTTTCTATTTCTGTTCATACTTTACTCTTTTTTTTCTTTGTTTCTTTGTTTCTTTCTATTCCTATCCATACTTTACTCTTTCTTTCTTTCTTTCTGTCCACACTTTACTCTTTCTTTCTTTCTTTCTTTCTTTCTTTCTATTTCTGTCCATACTTTACTCTTTCTTTCTATTTCTGTCCACACTTTACTCTTTCTTTCTATTTCTGTCCACACTTTACTCTTTCTTTCATTCTTTCTTTCTTTCTTTCTTTCTTTCTTTCTTTCTATCTATTTCTGTCCATACTTTACTCTTTCTTTCTTTCTTTCTGTCCACACTTTACTCTTTCTTTCTTTCTTTCTTTCTTTCTTTCTTTCTATCTATTTCTGTCCATACTTTACTCTTTCTTTCTATTTCTGTCAATACTTTACTGTTTCTTTCTTTCTTTCTTTCTTTCTTTCTTTCTTTCTATCTATTTCTGTCCATACTTTACTCTTTCTTTCTATTTCTGTCCATACTTTACTCTTTCTTTCTATTTCTGTCAATACTTTACTGTTTCTTTCTTTCTTTCTTTCTTTCTTTCTTTCTTTCTGTTTCTGTCCATACTTTACTCTTTCTTTCTATTTCTGTCCATACTTTACTCTTTCTTTCTATTTCTGTCAATACTTTACTCTTTCTTTCTATTTCTGTCAATACTTTACTCTTTCTTTCTTTCTTTCTTTCTTTCTATCTATTTCTGTCCATACTTTACTCTTTCTTTCTATTTCTGTCAATACTTTACTCTTTCTTTCTTTCTTTCTTTCTTTCTTTCTTTCTATCTATTTCTGTCCATACTTTACTCTTTCTTTCTATTTCTGTCCATACTTTACTCTTTCTTTCTATTTCTGTCCATACTTTACTCTTTCTTTCTATTTCTGTCAATACTTTACTCTTTCTTTCTTTCTTTCTTTCTTTCTTTCTTTCTTTCTTTCTTTCTTTCTTTCTTTCTATCTATCTATTTCTGTCCATACTTTACTCTCTCTATCTATTTCTGTCCATACTTTACTCTTTCTTTCTATTTCTGTCCATACTTTACTGTTTCTTTCTTTCTTTCTTTCTTTCTTTCTTTCTTTCTTTCTATTTCTGTCCACACTTTACTCTCTCTTTCTTTCTTTCTTTCTATCTATTTCTGTCCATATTTTACTCTTTCTTTTTCCTTCTTTCTTTCTTTCTTTCTTTCTATTTCTGTTCATACTTTACTCTTTTTTTTCTTTGTTTCTTTGTTTCTTTCTGTTCCTATCCATACTTTACTCTTTCTTTCTTTCTTTCTGTCCACACTTTACTCTTTCTTTCTTTCTTTCTTTTTATTTCTGTCCATACTTTACTCTTTCTTTCTATTTCTGTCCACACTTTACTCTTTCTTTCTTTCTTTCTTTCTTTCTTTCTTTCTTTCTTTCTATCTATTTCTGTCCATACTTTACTCTTTCTTTCTATTTCTGTCCATACTTTACTGTTTCTTTCTTTCTTTCTTTCTTTCTATCTATCTATTTCTGTCCATACTTTACTCTTTCTTTCTATTTCTGTCCACACTTTACTCTCTCTTTCTTTCTTTCTTTCTTTCTTTCTATCTATTTCTGTCCATATTTTACTCTTTATTTCTATTTCTGTCCATACTTTACTCTTTCTTTCTTTCTTTCTTTCTTTCTTTCTTTCTTTCTTTCTTTCTTTCTTTCTGTCCATACTTTACTCTTTCTTTCTATTTCTGTCCAAACTTTACTGTTTCCTTCTTTCTTTCTTTCTTTCTTTCTATCTATTTCTGTCCATACTTTACTCTTTCTTTCTATTTCTGTCCATACTTTACTCTTTCTTTCTTTCTTTCTTTCTATTTCTGTTCATACTTTACTCTTTCTTTCTATCTCTGTTTTCTCTGTTTTACCTCTTTCTCTTGTTCCATGTGTCTCTCTTTCTCTGCTGTCTTTCTTTTTTCTTTCTTCTTCCCTTTACTCTGTGCTTTTTTAATGCACTTTTTTCACAGTCTTTTTTGTCTCTTCTCTTTGGGTTCTCTCTGTGTGCAGCTGACGCTGCAGATCGACTGTGGTTCTGATGTAGAGGTTAGGTAGCTGCTGATGTTCTCCAGGCCAAAGCTCTCCAACTGTAACCCTGCAGAGTCTGTGAGCTGTGCACAGTGAAGAGCTTTACCTGCTCTGACGCTCCTGACTGAGCTGAATGGTGAGCTGCAGCAGCAGCTCTCAGGGACGGGGGTGTGAGAGCCTTGGCTGAAGGCCATGGGCGCTGTGTGTTTAATGCCACAGAGATTAGCGGTGGCTAATGTTTCTTCTACTCCACATCCTTCCTCTGTAAAAGCTCAAGCCTCATAGAATGAGCTGCAGTGGTGCATTTAATCTTTCTCTTTTTAAAGCTGCTGTCTTTTGGATGGTTAGTCTTTTGGATGTGAGCACTGATGTTCAGAGACAGTAATAAGGGGGTTACTGTGGCGATGACTGTAATGTAGTGCCTTTAAATCTTGTTATATTAAGTACCTTTGTTTTGCCTGCGTTAGCACTTATCGCTATGCATATGATACCTATAAGAATTGCTTTACTACATAACATGATAATGCTTACATTAGCATTACTGCAGCACCATGTTTGTAATACTTACATAGGCATTGCTTTATTACCATTTTTGTTATGCTGACATAATTACTATAATTACTACCTTAACACTGCATCAGTGTTAATAACACCTATATGAATTTTTTATCTCTGTTTATAATGCACATATAAGCACTGCTTTAGCTCTATGTTATGATACCTACATAAACATTGCTTAAAGGAGCAATATGTAATATTTAAAATGGATAGAGTAGCCCAAATTCAAAAGATTGGCCAGAGTTTTCTGACCCCGCCCCCCTCCTTCCCAGACTCAAAGCTGAAGCAGGTTGCCAGGTTGAGAACATTAAATCCCCACAAACAAGCATAACATTATGTTCTGACAAGGGCAAGCGAGTCATACACTAAGATGATCAGCTAATGTATATGTTTGTTTTTGTTTATTAAAATCCTTTTATTGTTTGCAAATTATAAATCAGCTCATGTGGATTTTTTATGACTGTCAATGTTAGCCTAGATGAATGGCTGGCTTTATACAGTAGCAAAAGCTAAGCCTGTTATCCCAAAAACAAAAGCCCACTGCTCTGAAAATCATCACTGTTTTGAATAAGCTAAAGTCAGCTTCTTATTCACCAACATCTTGTTCAAATTTTCCCATTCCACCTTAAATTTTGTAGCGGTTACATTCTAGCGCCGCAACCGATTCACCAGTGTCTTGTACGAATTTTCCCATTCCACCTTAAATGTTGTAGTGGCTACATCCTGGCGCCTCAACCAATTCACCAGTGTCTTGTTTGAATTTTCCCATTCTGTCTTAAATTTTGTAGTGGTTACATTCTGGCGCCTCAACCAGTTCACCCACGTCTTGTTCTAATTTTCCCGTTCTGCCTAAAATGTTGCAGCAGTTATATTGTGGCACCTCAGGCTGCTGCTGCAGCATTTAAGGTGGAACGGGAAAATTTGAGCAAGATTCTGGCAAATAGGAAGCTAGCCTCAGTCTAATCTGCCTTGAGAACCCAGCAGCACACCGACCACAGAATATGAATGCAAGTACTCAAGCACTGAAATCACTTGAAGTACCTGCAATAAGTCCTTTTGGACTCTAACCTGTTTCCATCTTTAAAATGCATCACCAATATTTACCTGCATTTTACCATGTCATGAAGCTCTTCAGAAGGATACAGAGGCTTTTTAGGTCAGGATCCAGTTCCTTAATTTGCTGGCTTTCATGGCTGAAGCGTGTTGTGGCTGCCAACTTGTCTGCAAGTTGTGTGGTAGCCCAGGGTGTCAGTGGTAGTGGATAATGGGCAGTGAATAGGATCACAGGCCAAAACAGACTTTCCTCTCCAGAACAAAAATGTCAAAGGAGGACATACTGGCTGTAGTACTGTTATCAGAGACCCCAGTATTTCAACTTAGCATGTTTCCTTAATCTCTGATGACAATATCAAGGTCATTTGATGGTTTAGTACAGTAAGTATATTACATATTGCCCCTTTAATAAAGTCAAAGTCAAGTCAAAGTTTTATTTATATAGCGCTTTTACAACAGGCGTTGTCACAAAGCAGCTTTACAGAAAATCTAAGCCCCCTTGTGCAAACCAGTGGCAACAGTGGCAAGGAAAAACTCCTTAACAGCAAGATGAAGAAACCTTGAGAGGAACCAAGACTCAAAAGAGGAACCCATCAAGAGGCTTAATCGCTTTTTTAAAATGGTGAAAACATATGATACATATTTTTTCCAATAATGAATATTTCAATAATACAATATAGAAAATATTATTAAAAATAATTAAGATAAAGAATTATTCCAACAAGTTTAGAATATGTCCTGGTTGCCAAGCAACCATCGACGGTTTAAAGAGAATTAGAACATTCAGTCCCTTTGATTTCATGACCGTTTTTCAAAAACCTTTGCTTTATAAGTAGTTTCTGCTCTCCAAATTACCATCGCGGCAACAATACTCACTTCCATTAGCACATCTATGTGAATTGCTTTCTTATTTAGAATCAAGATATTAGTGTAGGACTGCTGGGATAGGCTCCAGCATCCCCCCGCGACCCTGACGGAGAAGTGGCTTAGAAAATGGATGGATGGATGGATGGATATTAGTGTAGGACATCCTTTTTCTTGTGCTAAGGTTGACTCCCTGCTTAATGCACTAATAGGAATAAAAAATATAGCTCCTGCACCCAAACAGTGCATAATATGTCTGATAAATAGTTATTTGGGATTCGGCCATGTCCACATCTTATGAATTCAACACTGAAAGCCAGAATTTAAAAACTCAGTGCATTATATAGGAAGGAGGGGGCCATTTGAGATTTTGCCTGGGTTTACTGCTGCTTAAGGCAGAGCTAAAACATGGACATCTGAAGCATGTAAAACATTCTTAAGTCTATTCAATAACAGTTTACAGTGAATTATATAGTAAGTACTTTAAATCAGAGCTGGTGTTATTAATGTCATTAGTGTTATTTAGCTCATGTACCCTGTTAATTAGCTGATGAGTTGTAGTTCTAGTGAAGAAAATAAGTCATCAGCCTCTCACTTTAAATAAAAGTACTCGTGGTCCATATGAGCAGCACTACAGTCAGATCATTCCATTAATAACTCAATTGTTTTTCATAACTTGGTGCATTAATACAGAATTCAGCTTCAAACGAGGCTCAGATTTTAGGACCTGAAATGTCTGTTTTATAAATGACTTGTTTATAAGGCCTATGTAAGTACTGCTTTGGCATTGCATTTATAACTCCTTCATAAGCATAGCTTTAGCTCCATGTTTAAAATCCTTTAGCTGGCCATGAGCATTGTTTCAGCAGCATGTTTATAATGCCTGTTAGATCATTTCTTTACCATCATATTTGTAAAGCCTACATTATGTGCTTGAATTTTGAATGTGGGTCATATCTTGAAAACCACACAGCAGAATTTCTCATGAATTTTAAGTTCATTTTAGATGTAGTCATGCTGTTATCAGTCTTCTGAGAACTATGCACAGTAAAACATGCAATCATTTTCTGTAGTCTTGTACTTTGTACTTTTTTAAAAGTTGTCAGGAAAGAACCTTGACTCTCCAAAACCTCTTAGGTGAAGAGAAAAAACTTTTATATTTTATCCGTCTTTGACCTAATCACAGACACTTTATGGAGTGTCTTTTTGTCTTTTCTTGATTTTTAAAGGTTCCCTAGCTGTAGATTGCCCACGGGCCGTGAGCGGAGGTGTCGGCTTTCAATTTTTGAACAAAAAGAAGAAAAAAAGCAGAAAAAGTGAAAGTCAAAACCGTCAAAAACAGAGTTACAGGGTTTAGTTGAGACTACGGAAACTTTTTCGACTCTCCTGAAACTGTAATTATCGGCGATGTGGCAAAGAAACTCAGATGCATTCATCAAAAGTACATGTGAACTGCTCCCAGCTCCAGAGCAGTGCAGTATTTAATTATCAACCTCCGCTAACTGCCCTCTCAAAAGATTATATTGTCTTTACTATCAATAGATGGCATCAACTCAGTGGAGGAAATTAATAGGAATTAGATGATATTTCTGGAGTAATCTTTTTAGCAGTATGGATGGCAGTCTAATTGAGCACTGCAAAAAAACAAAAAGTTGCGATTGCGATTGGTGCATTGGTTGAGATGCATCTCAGTTCCTCAGAGATTCTGTAAGCAGGGGGCTGGTCTTGTTATTAGTTTTGGGCAAGCAGACATTATAAATCAAGATGACACAAATTGACCATATCTGCTTGGACTTAGCATTGGGAGGGAATATGTTCAGATAGTAATAAATATAAAGTAATTATTGTGTCTCCGAAGCCACCGCCCGGCTTGACCAACTGCCAATAAGATGCCCGGGCCTATTTATCAAAATTTACAGCGCAACCTTTGCTTGGGTAAATATGAGGCATTTTAGCTTCACGTCAGCATCTGGGATGCGGCGTAGAAACAGAAGGTCTGTTTCATTTTCTAGATAATGGCTGCAGGGTTATTTCATGAGGCAAAATTGATTTAGTTTGAGTTAGCCAGATAACTAGAGGTGAAGTCCTAAAGAAAAAAAATCTAATTTACAGCTTTCAGCCTTACCTCAAGTTTAGTCAGTCAGCCAGGACATGTAGAGTGTCTAGAGTTTGCTGCTTTAGTTTTGCACTGAAGCTACGAAGCAAATGTATGCTAACAAGCAATAGAAGCTTTTGTACACCAGGTACCGTAGTGCAATCCACCCTGCATTAATCATAATGTTCTTGCTTGAAACTATGTCAGTCGTGATCATTTAGACATTGACACAGGCAATTTGCATTAATCTAATTGAGTGGCTACAGCTTCTATTACCTGTTAGCTACATTAGCCTTATAGCTCTAGTGCTAACTGACATAGCAAACTTTGAACACCGAACCAGACAGCTTGACTGGTCGACTACTTTTGGGGTAATGGGTAATTTGTGGAAGTGTATTGCTGAACTGTTTCTTTCAGAAGGTGAGGGTCTTTCCTTTGTACTGGCAACTTTTTTAGCTAAGTAAGTCATCATGCTTTGCCAGATACCCCTTAGCTTGCTCTCTCATTATGCTTCTGTAGTGTTTTCTTCATAATCTTCTTACAGTTGGTGTGGGCCACTATTTTCATTGAAACCATTCATCTCTTCATTCTCCTCTCATGTATCCACAGTCTTCCCATGCCTTCACAGGCCTTTTAGGGGGACACATCCCTGAGCAAGCATTTGACTTCTTCTCAAATTTGTTGTAAACATTTATTCACCAACCTGCTCCTTAATGTCTTTAAAGAGAGATTCCTGTAAATCCCTAATTGAACACACCTGCTTCATATAATCAATACTTTTGATTGGGGCTTTGCAGACTACAATCTGAGTTTACCTTGGCAATAGGAGGGTTGGTGACCACTGCTGTAAACTGTTTTCACTGCATCCTTCCGTCTTCTTGTCTTCCACCCATGTGTCCACAGTCTTCCTGTGCCCTGGCCTGTTAAGAGGAGTGTACCAAAGTGAGCATCTCTTTGAATCAGACCACCAGTCAGGTGCCTGGTGCAAAGATCCCCTGCAAGCTTCGGAGAAGATCTACTACATGCCCTGGACACCTTATCGCACAGATACCCTCACCGAATATTCCAGCAAGGAGGATTTTGTGGCTGGCCGTCCCACCACCACTTATAAGCTTCCTCACCGCGTGGATGGCACAGGATTTGTGGTCTATGATGGGGCACTTTTCTTCAACAAGGAGCGTACCCGGAATATCGTCAAGTTTGACCTTCGGACTCGCATCAAGAGTGGAGAGGCCATCATCGCCAGCGCCAACTACCATGATACTTCACCCTACCGCTGGGGAGGGAAGTCCGACATTGACCTTGCAGTGGATGAAAATGGCCTTTGGGTGATTTATGCCACAGAATCCAACAATGGACGCATTGTGATCAGCCAGCTCAACCCCTATACCCTCCGTGTTGAGGGTACCTGGGACACGGCCTATGACAAGCGCTCGGCCTCCAATGCCTTCATGATCTGTGGAATCCTCTATGTTGTCAAGAGCGTCTACGAGGATGATGACAGCGAGGCCACAGGCAACAAGATTGACTATATCTACAACACAGAGCTGGGTAAGGACGGATACCTGGACATCCCGTTTCCCAACTCCTATCAGTACATTGCAGCTGTGGACTACAATCCCAGGGACAACCTGCTCTACGTCTGGAATAATTACCATGTGGTCAAGTACTCGCTGGATTTTGGAGCACTAGACAGTCGACCAGGTAAGAAGCAATGGTTTATTTATGGAATAATTCACTTATTTACACTGCCCATCAAGAGTTAGAGGGTATCTTGCTTTCTTTTTGAATTCTTTTTGAATTTTTGAATTTTATGCTATTTCTAAAAGCACAGAGCACAGTAAACTGTTTTAGCCCAGAGGTGGTATAAATGGCTAAAAAGTTTGAGTGCTCACTTCACAACAGGTGGATAAAATGTTTGGGCTTTGGCTTAATTCCCAAGAAACTTTCAATGAGTGGTTCATTTGAAAACCACTTTTGTAAATGGAATATGTGAGTGTGAAGAACCTTTTTTAAAGTTTAAAGAACTTTTCCATGATTCTTTTGTGCCTCTCATACTCTCTATACTCTCTGCATTATATGAGGGTTCTCTGAAATCTTTAAAAAGTTCTTCTCACTCACAGATCTCTTTTTCCAGAATGGTTCTGTAGGGAACCAAAAGTGATTTGTGTATGGCATTGTTGAATGAACCTTTTGTGAGTGTGTCTTTCCCCAAAAAACTTGATTAGTCTTTAATACATACATATTAAAGCTTTTAAAATAAAATACAAAAGTTTTGTCTTAGTGGACGAACACTAAGTATTTAAGTGGTCTGACTCTTAATAGCCCACCTATGTGTGTTTATTTAGTAGTACGTGTGTCTTCTGTAGGTTCAAAACGAAGGCAATTATCGGTGTATGGTATTTTCTCCTGTCTGTAACCAAGACAGCAAAGCATTTTAACTACCTGGTGGTGTTGAAGCATTGGATGTGAAAGAGCAAAGACAGCGCCAGTGGCCTGTAGTTCACTCCAGAAGAGCAATGTTGAGTGAGTGGGCTGCAGGGGAAGGGAATGCACTCGGGTAATTGGTGGTTTTTAGTGAAAGCTTTGCCTGCAGCTTCACTAATATTGAGCATGTTTGTGTGGAGAGAAGGGGATGGGGTGGGTAGCATTGTAGCACTGCTACTTTCTGAATGGCCTCTGTAATTGGGGGAGCAAAGAGCAAAGTTAGTGCTCAGGAAATTCTTCTTCAGCATGAAAAAAGTAACAAAAACAGGAATGTCGCCACTTTTTCGTGTGGGTTGGTGGTAATTAGGAAGGCGACGATTTCTCCACGCACCACATTCGTTTTTTGCTCTTAAAGAATGGGAAAAAAGGAAAAGAACTTTAATAAACATCTCTGGCAGCTGTGAAGGAAATATTGCCACTTGCGAGGAGTAATTGCGCTGGAGAAAACATGAAGTTCTAATTGCTTGCTGTGTTACACCGGGGCACTGGGTAGGACTTTCTTCACAGGGCTGCTGTAATTGCTGTTGCCGCCTTTTATTTATTTAGCTATTTATATCATTATTTTTCATTTCAGTGAATGGCATGATACACTGTAGGAGGAAGGAACGAATGTTTTGATATTGACTGTTTTCCTTCAGTCAGTTGAACAGCTTTGTGTTTTCTCGACCTGGCAGTGATCACGTCTCAGTACAGTTCAACACAATCTCTGTCTTTCTTTCTTTCTCTTTCTTTTCTCTCTTCTCTCCTGTCATCTGTTCTCTCTCCTTCTCTGTCTTATGTCCTATTTAACTGTCGTTCTGATATCTCTCTCATTTACTCTCTTTGTCAATCACTCCCACTCTCTTTTTTACCTTACTTTTTCTTTTCTTTTTTCACTTTCACTTTTTCTTTCACCCTTTGCGTTCTCTCTCCCTCTTTTTCTCTCCATCCATCACTCTTTTTGTTCATCTTCCTCGTTCCTCTTTCTTTCTCTCTCTCTCTCTCTCTCTCTCTCTCTCTCTCTCTCCCCCTCATTTGCACTCTCTCGCTTCCTTTCTCTTATTTTTGGTCTCACTGTTGTTCACTCTTTCTTTCTTTACTTCTTTCTTTTCTTTTTTCTCTCTTTCTCTGCCCACCACACACTCTCTTTCTCCCTTTTTCGCTCTCTTTCTACATTTTTTTCATGTGCAGTAAGGCCTGTGTGGACAGCATTACCCATGTGGGCAGTAGTCTGTGTCGGGCAGCAGAGTCTGTGCCGGGCATTTGTGTCCATGTGGGGCAGTAGTGTCCATGTGGGGCAGGAGTCTCTGTGCAGGGCCGCCGTGTCCCTGCCTTATTGTCTTCTTCCTCTGGCTCAGACAGAGAGGCGGCTGTGTAAGTGCTGTTATTAAATGGAAGTGTTTAAATAGTGATTACTCACATTAGCTGCACTCAGTACAAGAAGTGACCTCATCATGCTGTGCCAAATTTCCTCACCTTGAAAAAGAAATCTATGAACACTAGTGCACTAAATCAAGTCTCCCTTTAACCTCTTCAACTGGAGAATTATTATTCAGAAACTATCATAAACAATTGAGTAAATACTATAAGTGATTAAGTAGCTACTATGAATTATTCAGTAACTAAAAGAAATGATCCAGTAACTAGAAATGATTCAGGAACTGCAAGTAATGATTCAATATGCAGAATGATTCAGTAACAACTGTAAACAATTCACTTATTACTTAATACTTAATACTTATAAAAGTTTCAGTATGTACCATAAATGATTCACCAAACAATTCAGTAACTACCATACATAATTCAGTCACTACTATAAAAGATTCAAATGATTCAGTAATTACTATTAATGATTCAGTAACTGCCATAAAAGGTTCAAACAATTCAGTAACTACTTTAAGTGATTCAGTTACTACCGTAAAAGATGCAAACAATTTAGTAGCTTGTATAGTTGATTCAGTTACTACAGTAAAAGATTCAAACAATTTAGTAACTACTATAAGTGATTCAATTACTACTGCAAAAGATTCAAACAATTTATTAACTACTATAAGTGATTCAATTGCTTCCATAAAAAGTTCAAACAATTCAGTAACTACTATAACTGATTCAGTAAGTATCATGAATATTTCAGTCACTACTATGAATGAATCAGTCACTATTATAAAGAATTTTGTAAATATTATAAATGATTAACTTACTTCTATAAATGGTTCAGTTACTACTTAAATTTTTCAATTACTACTATAAAAAAATAGTTACTACCATAAATGATATGAGTCAGTTACTACTGTAAGTAATAAGTACCATAAATGATTCAGTTAGTACTCTAAGTTATTTCATAACTACTGTATATGAATCAGTAACAAGTATAAATAATTTATATAACATGCTATAAATAATATAGGCTTATATAAGTTATTCAGTTATTACTATGATTTGTTTAATAAATACTAGAAATGAGATAAATGCACGGAAAAGATGTTCCTTATTAATCCCTAAGGTGAGGTTTGGGTAGGTGTGTGTGTGTGTGCGTGTGTGTGTGTGTGTGTGTGTGTGTGTGTGTGTGTGTGTGTGTGTGTGAGAGAGCAGGCTGATGTCACCTCTGCTCTGTATGTGTAGGTGAGACTGATGTGCTCCCTCACTGGAGCATGCAGAGAAGAGCAACCAAGCAATCAATACACACTCCCAGCACAGCTGCGTTGACACACCTGGAAGTGTTGCTTCTGTATCAAACTTCTGCGACTCATATCACCAATCTGTGATCAGCTCATGCTCATCACATCCAAATGAACATGTTTTCAGCTTCAGGTATAAAAGAGTGGAATGCAGGTCCTGATGTTCATATGCACACTGGCATATTTCTCTGTGGGAGTTTCTTGGATTTAAACTAGAGATGAGTGTGGTTATTAAACTGTAACCTATGTGCAGAGGCACCAAAAGTATTTGAGTGTATAAAGTTTGTTTGTGTCAGGAAGCAAAGGGTCAAGCCAAGTGGTATTTATTTTAAACAGATCATGGAAATACCGCCATTTTCTTTTTGGCAAAGTGTTCAAAGTGTTGGCTGGTGTGTTCCAGATCGTTATTATCTTTGCTGACTTCTGCAGGTTTGCTTCCACACTTATGAGTTCACGATCAGATCAATGCACACAAGCTCGCCAGCACTTTGACAACTGACATTCCACCTGTGTGCTTTACGCCTTAGTGCTGTCTGGACCTTTAAGGGCACATTTACATTGTTTGTACCATGATGAACTACAAGTATACCTGCACTGAACCTTTATTTCTAAAAAAGTCATAATTATTCAGTCTTCATATTTTTATGCGTTGTAGTGAGAAGTATGGAGGATTTGCTAGAAGAGAACATAAGAACATTGTTACTACAATTATGGCTTTTCAGCCCATGTTGATACGAGTAAAAAGTACCTGCTGCTTGGCTGTGCTGCTGCGTGCTTGTCTGTCGACAGTGATGTCACACGATGCTCGTTCATCAGCACCATGTGGGATTTCTCACAGTTTTCTACTATTTTCCATCATTCAAGCGTTTATAGAGGTTATGGAGATAAGGGTTTGTCGAGGTAGAATGAGGACATTCCATCCTGTCACTGAGATTGTGTGGACATGCTCTACAACAGTGTTGCTCAATCTATGGTTAACAAAGGCTAAATGTGTATGGGTGTTGGGCAAGGACCATAGCCTAAAGTAGGTTGGCATGGCGTGTGGTTGAAATGGGCAGGTGTGGGCATGAATGGCACCAGGATTTGTAGGTGTGTGCAGGAAGGGACAACACTAGATTATGCGAGTGCAGGCGGGTGACATGGTTGAAGCGAATGTGGCCATTAATAATGAAGCCCATGCAAGCCTCTCAGCTGCAGTTCATCTCCTTCACTTTTTAAATTGCTAGAATTCGTTTTTTTTTTTCTGAAATGTGCATTCAGCAGTTGCCAGTACTGGAGTGTTTTGTCCTGTGTGTGTGTGTGTGTGTGTTCATGGCTGATTTGCGTGGCCACATGAGCGTGAGCGCCATCATTTTTCATCCTCTTTGTTTTTCTGTCACAGTTTGAACAGGAACATCTACAGGGCTTCTTAGTGCTGCCTGGCCAGCCAGTGGAGAAAATCCGCTTTGCACACGCACACGCACACACACACACACACACACACAGACAGTTTCTCTGCTCTCTTGTTCTTTATTCCTTTCTTTCCTTCTTCTCTCTCTTACACTCGCTCACTCTCTTCTGTTGTCATCTACAGTCAGCTGGTCAAGGCCCATGCAGTGTTTTAGACTTTTGTTTTAATAGGCACTCCATCTTTAGGCTGCCCTTACATGGTAGAACTTTACTTTAGTGTCCATGCAAAATTACATATACAGTATTATTAGTCTCACAAGCCACACATTTGCTTGGTCAGCTACTTTGACAGGAAAGGGCTATTTGACTGTTGTGTAAAGTAACCAATAGGGATACACTGAGAACATGGGCCGATACCGAAACTAAATCTACATGGACTCACCTGAAATATAACGTTCTTATTCTTTAGTGTTGCAAATACAGCAAAATGATCAGCTCAGTTATCGGAGTAGCCCAGCAACACCCAAACATTCCCATACTCTTCCGGAGTACAGTGAATTTGTTTTTAAACGTCTGTCTGATGCTGATATTTGTTTTAAGCAGATATCTACCATACTGATTGTTTGAGGCTGTCCAGCCACCCCTAAGTTGAAAGAAGGTCAACTCAAAGCAGTCAAAAGCCTAGCCTAAGCCATGAGCACGTTTAGACCAATCAGATGAAAGGTGACCACATTCAGCTGTAATGGAGGATGTATTTGTGGTTATTCAGTTATTCATAAATTCATAACAAACAAAAAAGCAGCTTTGTAATAGTTAAACCTGTACCTTTCCCTTAACCCCTTGCATATCCAGGGCCCATCGACAGGCCCGAAGTTTCAGTACACATCTGTAACCTAAGAAAAGCTCAGCCAGTTTGCCTTGAGGTCCCTGTAGTTACTGAATACTAAGCCTTGGTATGTAATAAGTCTGGGATTTTAAGGGGTTAATGTGTAGAGCCAGCTATGTGATAATAGCATGGCAAACAAGCAGAACAAATGCTCAATGTTCAAACCCCCGCCAATGCTAACTGACAAGCTATTTAGATTAGCTAACTTTCCCAGCTAATAAGCTTTGTAATAAGTGAAGTAATATGAATAAAGCGAGGAGTTTAACTCGCTACATAACTCACACTAACAGCAAGCTTACCAAGCTGATCTGGGTCAAGCTAGCTTAGGTAAAGCTAACATGGTTACCATCAAGTAAATAAGCTTATTTTGTTGAGTTCATGCGATACGTTCCATGCATTCCTGCATTTGCTCAATAGTTTTGAGTCTGTTGCAGTGAATCGCAGGAGGAATGTAGTTTCATGTATGTTTCACGCTAATTCAAGTTTTAAGCTTTGTGAAGCTTGAGAGAGAGACAGCCTTAGAAAAATCAATTTAGTGCAGTAAAGACTTTAGGAGGAGTCCTCGTGCTTTGTGTGTGTGGACCTTAAACTGACCTCATGCTCCTGTTAAGTCTGACTCCGTTCCCTCTCTGTGACCTTTCTCACCAACCCCTGAGTCTGACCTTCTGACCCCGTCCAGTTAGCTCTGCAGTCTTCAGTAGTTATGCCTCTCACCTCTCATCCCTCGTTAGCCTGAGCTAATGGCATAGGTGGAGTTTGCTCAGGATCAGAAAAAAGAACGATCAGCGATGCAAGTGCAGCCGGACATTTTGAGGTCTGACATCTCTGCGGAAAAAGGCCATTAGAAACACTTCAAAACCCGATGCTTTTACTATCTAATGGGAACTGGCTTAGTGGTTACCCTTAGAGACCACTAGTTTCCTGTAGGGACACCTTTAGATCTCATTAGGAACCCATTAAATGAATCTGGAATCAGTTTTAGAACAGCTGCTAAACCATTAAATTCCTTTACGCTGTGATACCGACCCATCAGGAAAACACTCAATACTATTACTGACTCTTGGACACTGCCGGGACCCAGAAACCTTTAATGGTTCCTGTGATTTTTCCTATGATTTATGATTACAGAGACCAAGAATAAGAACATTTTTTTTATGCTGGTTCTGACTTAATCAGAACTGTACTTCCTGCTCCAGATATTGAACAACTCTATGAATATAAGAAAATAAAGGTATGGTTAATAGTGTTCTTCTGATAGTGTGTACTGTGCATACATTACTATTAAAATTACACATAATGTCTAATTTGTTACACGTTTTGGACGTGTCCAAAACTATATAAATTCTGACAGTCTATTTTCAATACTCTTTCGAGAATTTTAGAAATCTCAATAGACTACTCTGCTTATGCTGCATTATTTGGTGTCTTACCATTATACTCTCATCTAAGTACATATAAAGGCAACATGTTAGCCTTCTGCACTTTATTAGCCAGGCGACTGATACTGTTCAGGTGGAAAGATCCTCATCCCCCTACTTATTCTCAATGGATCAAAGAGGTTATGCAATATCTCAAGCTTGAGAAGATAAGATACTCTCTTCAAGGGTCTGTACTGAGATTTTATACAACCTGGCAGCCCTTCTTAGTTTTCCTGGAGAATATGGAGGCTGAGAATCTGACCCTATAATAGGTAGTTATTTTATTTTAAAATGCTATGTGTTTTAGTTTTATGTAAATATTGCACAGCATACAAGGTTTTGTTGCAGGTCTGAGGGCTGGGTGGGAGTGGGTGGAACTTGGGAGTGGGATTGTTTGTATTTTGCCTATTGTAAAACTTCAATAAATAGACTTTGATCAAAACATTTTGCTAAAGCAGTGGAACACATGAAGGAGTTCATCAAGAATAATGTCCACGTTATGCATTTTGTAGACGGTCCCTTATGACTAAGTACTAAAGCCAAATTCTAGTTTGCTTTGATTAGCTGTAAAGCAGATGCTATTTAGCAACCAGTGCTCAGCATAATGATATTGTGAAGAAAATAATCTGACTATTGTATAAGTTTTGTTTACAGACATTAATATTTTGAAATAATATATCATTTGAACTATTTTTCTGTGGAAGAGAGCAACAGTGTTAAGTAGTGGTGGTACTGAAAAATATTTTGGCTTAGTTAGTTAGCATTAGGACCATGTCCTTCCATCTGCCACTGGGCTTGCTTTGGATGGAATCTAGCCTCGTGCATTAAACCCACACTTGTACTCTACTGTAATGAATGTAATTGGACAACATGTGAAATAATTATTGATAGTTAACACAGCTTAGCCTTGACTAGCCCAACTAATGTAGCATGCTTCACAATTAGCGCTATGCAATGTACTGAGGAAATTATGAATGTGATCATAATTGTATGAAAATGAACTAGAGCGAAATAATAAGACTATTAATCGTTAACCACTAAAGTATTAAAATTAAGTTTTCAATCCGGAGCAGATGAAAGTGAATAGGCTGAAAACATCATATATTAAACCTTGGCATATTTAGTGTTATGTTGATGTGTGCATTGTCCCTAGTATGTAAGTAAATCAATAAATACAGTATTTAAAGATTTTTTTTCCCAATTTCAAATATATTCTATTAAATGAATCCAGGTTTCTATTGTGTCTTTTCTGGCTCCATTCCTTCCTCGGGTGCAGCTCTGAGACACATTACAGATATCGTCTTTGGTTAAATGTCCGCGGTTTTTAATAACTTTGCCTGTGTGAAGGTCCAATCAGGAAAATGATCAAAATGTCCAACATTTAATTCCATCAGATTCAACATTTACTTCCATCAGATGCTCACCTTTAACTGGCGAAGCTATAAATTAATGTCTGACTCGCTGACATTAGAACAGCACTGAGTGATGCAACTGAAAACTGACTCTGATTTAAGATTGTGAAGATTATTATGGTTGCTATCTCTCTCTCTCTCTCTCTCACACACACACTTAGTCTCTCTCTCTCTCTCTCTCTCTCTCTCTCTCTCACTCACTCACACACACACACACACACACTTAGTGTCTCTCTCTCTCTCTCTCTCTCTCTCTCTCTCTCTCTCTCTCTCTCTTTCTCTCTCTGTGTCTCTGTTTGCGTTTGAGACCTTTTAATCTCTGCCATCTGCAGATCATGGCACTCACAGTGGTGTGTTTGGCAACAAAATGCGCACGCACACAGACACACACACACACACACACACACACACACACACACACACACACACACACACACTGTGTCAGAGCTCACAGTGTTCTTTAACAGTTCAGGTCTCAGACTCAGGATCGAGCACCTCAAAGTAATGAAGTAATTACAGTTTACACATAATACCTCTTTCTCACTCACTCACTCACTCTCTCTCTCTCTCTCTCTCTCTATCTCTCTCTCTCTCTCTCTCATTAATTATGTTTCTCTCACCCTTTCTATCTTTTTATCTTTTTTTAGGCTCCCCCCTCTCTCTCTTTGTTTCTCTCTCTGTTTAGCATTTATTTTATGACAGTTAGTCTTAGGGGTCTAGAGCTGTTTCTAACTAACATTTTTACCTTCTTACCTTAGGAGTCACTGGTGTTACTGATCATCATTGGTGTTACACATAGGAAAGGTAACACCAGAGACATTTTTAATGAAAAATGCATTTTGCAAAATGTCTGCTACACAGCATCAAACCACATGTTGTCAGTCCACTGAAATATGTCATTTGTAATCCACTTAATTCACAATTACCTCAGAATAAAGTAGGTCACACCAGTGACTCCAACTCAAAGCCTCATATGACATCATGAGCTAAATGTTAAAATTAAGTAGACACAGTTTATTTACAGTGTGCTTTTTTCACAGGTCTTCAGTAAATCGGTAAAGAGAAGTCAAGTGATGTCATCAGTGTGATTTTTATTTCAAAATAGATTTTTTTTTTTGGTCAAACAGAAACACCTTGTTAACAGCTTGTTATATATTTTGTAATATTTATTTGGCGTTTGTTTTCTTTATGTCATTTAAATAATATATTTCATAGTCATGTATAGATTATTGCAGTTAAAATAGCAGAAAAACATTTTTTTTACCTCAAAATATGGCCTCACCCTTTACACACGAGTGTGAGGACAAGCACCTCTGTGGTGCTTGGAATTCTATAGAATTGATTTAAAACCAATATTGCTAATTTGATTGAAGAAGGTGTAACTGTTAAAATAACTTGTTTTATTTTAAAATATTAATAAATTGTAACCCTAACATGTTTTTATGTGTAATATATCTGTAAACGCTAGGGACACAAAGTGTCTCAATTACAGGATCGAGACTGCTTTTTTTTTCCTGATTGTTTCGATGTGGCAAAAATGTAAAGGATTTTTTTTTCTTTCTGAAACACTGAGCACACATCGATAACTTCCGTTTCCAATCCTCTACTTACAAACACAAATGTGGTATGGATTGAAAGTCTAGAATCTACACACAATTTCTTCAATTAAGCTTCAAGTAAGAAATCATTTCTATGAAATTACAGCAAGCTTTTGTTATCAACAGTAATAACAGTGCTTCTGATAATGACTTAATGGATTAAATGGTTCTGTGAGCAGTGTATGAAAGCTGAAAGCTGTTTGGGGAGAATTGGGCTGTGTTGTCTAGTCGAATGGATATTCTGGACATTAACCAAATGATAACATGTATCCGGTTTCGGATCATGAACATACTCTTCACAGTCTGCACAGATTTTCCACCTTCCTTTCGCAGAGGAGCCAGGTGTGATGACATACGAATCAATCAAATGCATTAATTATTCAATTAACTGAAAGTGATTATAGAAATAAATGGACTGGCTTTGGAATGAAGGTCAACATTTGGTGGTGTGATGCAGACAGAATTGCAGACGAACGCAAATAAAATGCAAAAGTGATTTATTAAGAAACAAATCACCAATGTCCAAAGGGTAAAGCAGCAGTGTAATCAATATCCAGGCCAAAAACACAAGCAGAGGTACCAAACGGGAAAAGGCAAAAATCCAAAAGTCAAAGAACAGAGCAGGAGGTCAAAACACAAAAACAAACAGTACATAAGAAGAACGCTCAGTAAGTCTCAATGAAACAATACTTCACAATGTAACTACCTAAAGCCCGGGCTTAAATAGTCTAGCCTAATTGTCAGCTGACTAGAACGCAGGTGTGGAACATCAATAATCAGGGGACTGAGATCTCTGATAGGTTTGGGGTGGAGAGTATGGAGTCATGTGAGACTCCAGAGGATCTTGGGAGATGTAGCCTATTTACTGCATGGAAGGATCCAAATGCATGACATGTGGAGATGAGAGACCTGCTTTTATTGGATTTAAACAAATAAGGTGACATTGGTCAGTTAGTATATCTATAACGCTGTTGTTGGAAGAAAACCTTGTATCTAAAAAGATGAGAATACAGGAAAAGGAAAAAACTTTACTTTTAATGTAAGTCAAATTTGGGTAATTTCTTTTGGTCCATTCTTC
Organism: Pygocentrus nattereri; assembly: GCF_015220715.1. NCBI lineage: Eukaryota > Metazoa > Chordata > Actinopteri > Characiformes > Serrasalmidae > Pygocentrus > Pygocentrus nattereri. The sequence continues at coordinate 24,706,448 of NC_051232.1, forward strand.
ATGAAATTTATACACAAGCTAAAGGGCAGCAGGTATTTTAAAAATCATATATATATATATATATATATATATATATATATATCCATCCATCCATCCATTTTCTAAGCCGCTTCTCCGTCAGGGTCGCGGGGGGATGCTGGAGCCCATCCCAGCAGTCTTCGGGCGGAAGGCAGGATACACCCTGGACAGGTCGCCAGTCCATCGCAGGGCAGACAGACAGACAGTCACTCACACACTCACACCTAGGGGCAATTTAGCATGTCCAATTGGCCTGACTGCATGTCTTTGGACTGTGGGAGGAAACCGGAGAACCCGGAGGAAACCCACGCAGACACGGGGAGAACATGCAAACTCCACACAGAGTGGACCCTGGCCCTCCTCGCTGTGAGGCGATAGCGCTACCCACCACGCCACTGTGCCGCCCTATATATATATATATATGATTTTTATAATTTGATATATATAATATGATATATATATACATGTGTGTGTGTGTGTGTGTGTGTGTGTGTGTGTGTGTGTGTGTTTGTGTATATACAGGGTGTTTTAGAAATATTTGTCTAACAACTAAATACAAATTATTGTACATTCAATACATTTTTCCAATTACATCCTAAACCTGTATACATATATATGTATGTATGTGTGTTTGTGTGTGTGTGTGTGTGTGTGTTCTTGTAGTGTGTACTTTTGAGGACCCCATGCCCTCACTTTGATGGGAATATATGAAATGTTTGTTTAAGTGAGGACAGTTTGCTGATCCTCACTTGAGCATGTGTTGTTTTCACCACAATTACTTTTCTTTTTTCTTTTTTTTCAATCTAAAGGAGCAGAAAAATGGCCTTTTGGATAATGAGGATATGGTAAGGGTTAGGTTCAGGTGCAGTTTAATTTAGCTACAATAACAAAAAAAATCAATAGAAGTTGGATGTCCTCATATGTATAGCAAGACAAACGTGTGTGTCTGTGTGTGTGTGTGCGCGCATGTGCGTGTGTGCATGCATGTGTGTGTGTGTGTGTGTGCTTTTCATTTATTTAATTTCAAAGTGGTCATTGTGTACAATGTATTCATTAATAATGATGAAGGACAATGAACAAAATCAAAGTGGCCTCCAAAACGATACAGAGAAAACGGGACCCCCAGCCACTGTGCCAGTCCTGATAGGCCACTGTCCACATCAGATAAACTATTCTCTCGAAGCTTTCATCTTTGAGAGAGAGGAGAAAATCAAGCTCCGCTCTTGATTCAGATCTGAAAACATCCGCAGGCATTTCTGTCCATCCTTCCACTGTGAGAAGACCACCTGTCTAGAAGCTTATATTGAAAAAAGATTTGCACTAGAATGCTGAACCTGGACATCTGAGATATGGAGTGAGCTTTGATGGACTAATGAGTGTATATTTGTTTTTGTGATGATTTGGATTTTGAGAAGCAGAAAAGGCAACCAATGTAAAATGATTGTACAGCAAAAAGACGTGGCAGGCATGGTCATGAAAGTGATGTAATGACAGCAACATGAGTGCTTGCTGATGTATGTATGACTGAGAGCGAGCGTATGCGTATGTGTGTCTCTGCGTACTTTACACCCTCTCCTTTGCCCTGGGCTGTCTAATGGAGGCAGCTTGAGCAATTAAGCCGTAAACAGCGGCCTGGCTCAGGTCATTACCGCTGTATCATGTCACATTAGATCACTGCATTAGCATCACCCTGCTCCTCTTGATTCACTGCCACTCTGAAGCTAGCCTCTAATGCTAATCACTAGCGCTAGCCCCAAGGTGAGAGATTTAAGGCCTGCTGCTGAAGGAAATGGATAAGGATGGCGCTCGCTTTAGCATTATGTCCCACTCTCACACAATCCCACCTACAGGGTGTGACTAGCCTCAGCTAAACAGGCTAAGCATTCTCTGGTCTTGCTAACATTTTTGTGAGTCATGTTGTGTTATACAATTGTTAGAAACAGAAAGTCATGCTTGTTCTGCAAACCAGTGCTTATTGTGATGTTATGTTTCTCTCAAAATCACCCCAGACGCATCTTATACAGGCAACTTAGCAGAACACTACACCCAAAAATGCTAACATATTATATTCACTCTTAGTCATGCTAGCATTTTTGCAGCTGAAGTGGCTTATTTTTGTAAAGGTTCGGCTTCTGTATAGTTTTAACATTACTTTTAGTGACTACTAAGGCCTCTGTCAGCAGTCATTAAAGGTAAAGTAAGATATAGGGCTTGCTGCTAAAGAAAATGGATAGAAATGGCAGTACCATGCTAGAAAACTAGCATAGCATAGATGGTCCCCAGCAAAACCAACATATATTGTGGTGTTTTGGATTCTGGAATGCTAAACCAGCACCAGACCGGCATAACCCAGTTTAGACCAGCTTGGGAAGACCTGGGACTGGGCTGCTGGGTAAAAATTCCCCTCTGACAAAGCTCAGCTAAGGAAACAAAATATTTGCTAGTCAAATTTGCTAACCAAAAAATCTTTCTTTGAGGCATGTTATACAAATGTCAGAAACAAAAGAAATCCTTCCTTTACTGCCAGACTGGTACTCTATCTATCAAAATCTCCCCCTATTAATTTCACACTCACATGGCAGTGAAAAAATGTGTAGCCTGGTGCTAGTCTGGCCTGGCTAGTTTCAAAAACATACAAATGTCAGGAAAAGGAAATAATTTATCTTAAAAAGGCCCAAAACCAATTTCAAAAAAGAACTCGAAACCTTCACCAAAAAGTGTGAACTAAGAGTGATCGATAGTGTAGTGCTAACTAGGCTATAAGCAGATCACAGTGCTTGTTAGCATTTTACAGTGAAGTAGCCAGTTTCTCAAAGGTGTCATCTCTTGGTCTTCACATCAGCTTTCGTGTTTGAAAGCTACTGAAAAATGCAAACCTGTCCAGCAATGAATAAATGCACAGTGCTAGCCAAGTCTGACCGTCTTACTTTCAGTATTTGTGTAGCTAATTTCTTAAAGGTGTCATCTTTTGTATTTGGTCTTCACATCAGCTTTCGTGTTTGAAAGTTACCATCTAACATGTCTTAACAGCGAATAAATGCATAGTGCTAACCAGATCTGACTGTCTTACATTCAGTATTATCCACGTTAGTGTTTATGTAGCTGATTTTGTAGCTGTGTCTCCTGTTTTTAGTGTAAACTTTAGAGTTCATGGGTAAAACATATGTAAAACATATTACACATCCTCTTGTATTATACTAATACTGTTTTGACTTCTCTTTTAGTAGAATAATCTTAATATTGTATTTCGTAACTTGCGTCTGTCGGCTCTTAAAGTCTAGGGGCAGATGTCAAACATAAGTACAGAAAACCATGTGCCCTTGTAGTAGAGTTCAGCCCCAGAAACAAACTCTGGCCAGACAGTAATTGACCTAATTTAGCCCACATGTCGAGCAGCTCGGGTTTACCCCACAGTTCATTGGATCAGCGATCTGTGCCGTGACTGCTGCATGTATCGCTCTATATAAACTGACAAGCTATGGTTTAAAGTGATGCTGTTGCCCAGAAGAAGGGCATTGCTACTGATGGTGACTCAAGCCAGCTGACACACAACACTGAAACAAAATCTAGCTTTGAGCTCGTATACTAGCCAAGTCCAAATGTCAAAGTAAGGATTGTGGTGACCGACCGAAAAATAAACTGTGTGGTGGAGTAATTAAAAGTTAACAACTTTAGACCGCTCCTTCCTGGGAATGACAAGTCGTTAAAAACAGCGGGGCCTACTTTTCACTGTAATGAGACTTTTTCTAGCAGTGAAGGAAAGGTGTCTTAATTTCCTCGCTGCTGGAAGAGGAGTAGAAGGGATGGTAATTAAGGCAGCCTGAACACTTTAAATCGACTGGATTGGAGCTCTTGCCTGGGACGAGAAACCGCCATCACAGAACGATACAGAATAATTGGTGTTCCCTGTCAATCCTGATAATCGGAGCAGTTGTGTTTTTTGAAATGCTAGCCAGCTATGAAAATGAACAGCGCACGAGAGACAGAGGAAGAGAGGAGTGGGGAAAGTGCTGTGATCCGGTCCCTGTGGCTCAGGGCTTCACTAAATCCTGCATTTGTTGTGAGCTCCTGTATGATGAGTTAATCAGTCACAGACAGCAGGTGTGTGGAGGAGTTTAGGACCCTGGGGAAAATTACCATTATAACTCATCTAATTATCATTAGAATGAGAATTTTATGGAGATGGAGCACCGTTATAATGCTACGTATATATTTAGCAAAGATAAAACAGTCAGAATGTAGATGGAGCATCGGTCCATGCAATATCTTTACAATGGATGCAGGCCTAATATTGTCTGATAGGCAGCAGAATCAGGCCTGTAATCTATTAATTTTACTCAACATCACATTTTGATTATTTGTAGTGGTCTGTACAGTTGTATGCAGAAGTTTGGGCACCCTGGTCAAATAGCTTGATTTATTGATTTGAAGGTCCTCTACACGTTTCTGTACTGTTCTGTTTCTTCATTTTAAAGTACAATTACTGTTCGTTTACTGATTTTAACACAGTGAAGAAAGATAAAATGTGACCTGTCCAAAAAAGTTATGGCACATTTTATATTATTTTTCATTTTTTCTAATGTATTGGAAATTCTGCTCTAATATTTACAGAAAAGGCCACATTTAATTGTGTTCTCTGTAGAGGTGTGTTATCTTATTTTCACTTCAAATCAACAGAACATGTAGTTTGACCAGGGGTGTTGCAACCTGCATACGACTGTATTTGCCAAGCATTTCTTGTCATTGAACATAGAGTTTCTTCTAGCCTACCTTGCTACCTTACACGTCTATGTGCTAACATTTTTATTGGAAAACAAGAGCAAAGTTAATGTGCACAATCAACTATAGCCTCATTACTTAAAGCTACTAAATTACAAGACTTTGTGACTTTTCTCTGGCTTTGCTAAATAAGCACAGATAACATACCATTCAAACAGGGCACACCATGCTAACCTTAGTCTGATTGACCTTTTTTGGTGTTTCAAGTGAAAAGTGCAGCAGACCCTCCATCACCCCCACTGTCTAGTCCACTGCATCTGCTGTGGTCCACGTTGCTTGAGAGGCAGCAGAAATAAGGTAACGACTAGCCTTTTTGGGGATGGACTCCACATGCCACCCACTGCATTGCCTGGGTCTTGTGCATGAAACAAGCCGTGGACCAGCTGGTGCTGAGGGTGAATGATGGTAATATTTTCCAAATTTCCAGCATGTTCTGTTTGTATATGGAATACACGTATGAGACAAATCACTTGAGAAATTCGGCAAAGCTAAAGTTGGCTTCTTATTTGAATTTCCTGTTCTACCATAAATGATGCAGTTACATTCAGACACTTTTACAGGCGGCAGAATGTAACTGCTTCTCCATTTAAAGTGGAACATAACATTCTAACAAAAAGCTGCTGAATACTAAGCCAACCTCAGCCTTGTACACATTAGGATGTGAAACAACATTTAGCTCAGTTTTTCTGGGCCCACAGGGCTACTACTACAAAGCAATACTTTGCGCATTAAAAATAAAAGTTTTGGATTGTTAAAAATGGTTCTTATTAAAAAGTGAAAGGACATTCCCGAATAAGGGGGCACTTTATTTTGAGTGGTACTTTTAGATGAAGCAAACACTCGGCAGAGTCTTAGTACAAGATATGAGGGATAGGATTAGGGTCTGGGTGAGGTTAAGGTTAGGGTCAGGTTAGGGTTAGGCTTTGGCAAGATTGGGTTAGCTTTTGCGAAATGAAAGTAACATATTACCAATAAATCTACTTAATGTAAGTAATATATCAGAACATCTACAAGATACTTACTTCAGTGTATTTAGATACTTCACTATCGCTGCTTCACTGATTTAGAACCTCAAAACTTTTAATTATATTCTAATATACATTTTTGGATGAAGCGCTCAGTATTACTTTGAATGAAACAAAGCAAAGCAAAATAAATGGTCTGATGAAAATAAGCTGAATAAAAGGTCTGATGAATAAAAGCAGCATTGTACATCACTTTAAGTTTCCTATTTCACTGTGTGCAGGTGAGTACAGTTATTTGGCTACTCTGCCCACCTCTGGGGAGAGATCAGGCAGGCTTGTGTGTGGTTGATGTTGTCGGATGAGCTATTTAGAGATGCTTTGCAGTGTTTTGTAACTGTAGTGAAAAAAAAAATGGGAGCCTTAATGGTGTATAATAATGGTTTGGATAGGCTAGATGTGAAATTGCAAAGTTTGGTCTCTCGGATGAGAGATTTCCCGTAGATTACTCATTAAGAATCCATTTTCCTCTGGTAATCTTTTTCCAAGCATATGGCTGTGTTCCACAACACGGTTCTGGAGACTCATTCTCTTTCTCTCTCTCGCTCTGTCTCTGTGAATTTGCGAGCCCGTTCTCTCTCTGTAGCTGTTCTTTTCAAGCTTGCATATGGTCACCAGACAGATGGAAGCGTTGTAATTAGCACTTTCCAGAGACAAGTGTGCGAACGGCGTGTCTGGTAGGAAGCGGTACAGCGTGCCGGAGTTTTCCGCACACTCGCGCGCGCACACAAGCCTCATTCTCGTTAGCTGTAGAACTCCTCGCTCTCGTACACACACTCGGCGCTCAAGTAAACATGTTTATTATCTCTTGTCTCACTCCACGTCACTGGCAAATCTGAAATTTCCTGTATTTTCACAAATTATCCATTCTGCTTGATTGTCTCATTCAATCACTGCTGCTGGGTGTGGATTAAAGTGCTCTTCACCTCATCCAGCACATCAGAAATGTCTGAATGAAAGTGGACGGAGGTTAACAGGACGGTCAGTGGTGTTCAGATATGACAGTGTGACTGAAGCCCAGAGCGCTATTTTAATTTGGCTCGTCAGTTGTGTAACTGGAACATCATATAGCCAACAGCTGGCATTAGAGAGTATGTTTAATGGAGTAGTATGGTATGCAATGGAGAATGTTGGTGTTTATTGGGTAATGATCTGTGTCTGAGAGTGTTGATGTTTGTTGGGTAACATTGGCATTTGGTGGAATATGATGTTATTTAATGTTGAATTTTAGTGTTTGATTCAGAATAACAGTGTTGGGGAATGTTGGTGTTTAATGGCAAATGCTGGCATTTGATGGAGAATGTTGGTGTTTTTTGGGTAATGATGGTGTTTGATGGAGAATATCTGTGTTTATTGGATAATGTTGGTATTTTTGGGGGAATGTTTATGTTTGAAGGAGATTGTTGGTGTTTGTTGTGTAGTGATGGTGTTTGGAGAATGTTGGTGTTTGTTGGAGAATTTTGGTATTTTGACTAATTCTGGTGTTGGTTAGTGTTGCTATTGAGTAACATTGGCATTTGGTGGATATGATAATATTTAATGTTGAATGTTAGTGTTTGATAATGGATAATGATGGCATCAGGGCATGTTAGTGTTTGATGGAGAATGTTGGTGTCTGTTGGGTAAGGATGACGAGAGCTGATTTTTATTGGATAAAATTGGTGTTTGGTGGAATATGATGGTATTTAATGTTGAATGTTGAGAATGTGTTTGTAGAGGAATGCTGGTATTTGATGGAGAATTATAGTGTTGGAGCATATTGGTGTTTGTTGGATGATTATGATGTTTGATAGAGAATGTTGATATTGGATAACATTGGTGTTTAATATTGTTTAATTTAATGTTGAATGTTAGTGTTTAATGGAGAAAATGTGTCTGTAGGAGAATGCTGTTGTTTGATGAAGAATGATGGTGTTAGGGCATGTTGGTGTTTAATGGAGAATGATGGCGTTTGAAAGCTAGTGTTGGTGTTGAAGAGTTATTGTGTTTCTTCTTAATCATCATAATCATACTTTGGAGAATAATGGTGTTGGGAATTGCTAGGATCTGGTGGAAAATAACAATGCTTGGTGGAGAATGTTTAATTGCAAGTGGTGTGTTTGATGAGAGTGATGAGATGAGAATGTTGGTGTTGTAAGTTTTTGCTGCTTGGACCGTGTTAGTGTTTGTGAGCGATGCTATTTGGTCTATGTTTCTTGGGTATACTGGTGTTTAAGTGAAAAACAATGGTGCTCGCTTTAGATTGTTGATGCATTTTAGAGAGCAAAGGCATTTGTTGGAGAATGATGGTGTCTAGAGTTTTTTTTAGGACGATGCTGTTTGTCAGACAATATCTGCGTATACTGGAAAATATTGGTATTTGTTGATATTTGAAGCAAAATCGTATTTGATGGATTATGATGATGTTTAATGGAGAATGATGGTGTTTTTGGAAAATTATGGTGTTTGTCAGTGAATAGATAATGTTTAGGTTGGTGTACTGTGTTATTACTGCATCACTAGTACATGCACATTTGCTATAGTGTGTCTTTATCTGCAGGTCGAGCCTCAAGGCTTTGATACAAGATTCATGGTTGTTTAATTTTGTCCCCAAACAGCCACCCTGAAAGTGAAGTGTGTCTTCTCCTGTAATGCTGTGTCTGTCTGTGTGTTTGGTGGATGTTTGTGTGTGTGCTTGTGTGTATGTGGCTGTTCTAACGATTGTAGTCAGATATAATTGCTGTTACAGTAAAAATTTCCTAATTGCTCCTGATAGCCACTGGCTGGCCTTTTTACTTGCTTTATTGCTTTGTTTTGATTCCTTCTCACCTCTCCTGTTCTTCTCTCACCCCCTCTCATTTTCTCTGTCTTTCTCTAAGGCCCAGTATAAGAAGCAGCCTCATAAAGTGCTGCTGGCTAAATTAATTTCAGCTCCTTTTTTCCAGCCAGTGTGCAGGTGTGGTGGTTAGGCATAACCTTGTGCTTCACAGAGATGGTCACCAGCATTTTTTATACACTGTACAATTGAAATGTGCAAAGTCAGAATTTCTGTACATTCTTGTTTTTTGCTTTCCTTTTTAAAATTTGTGGTTCATGTAAAGGCCTGTTTATAGGCTTTTTTGTAGACTTTGATGCTTATATTAGATTGTTAGATGTATGTGATACAAAATATTTCATCTAAAGATTCATGACTTAGTGAGTGATAAGCTAGACTAAATACAAGCTGATTTACTGACAAAGTCAGACGAAGTACACTTTAAAATTGATTGTTGTTGGATTTGTAAATGTATGATCATGTTCTCACTGTGGTTTTACTCTTACTCTATATTTGACAACTGTCCTTTTTTGAATGGGTTTAGTCAATATACCAAGAATTTTCTACATTCATACATCCTAAGCTGAAGATTTGATTAACACCATTAAAATATATATATATATATATATATATATATATATATATATATATATATATATATATATATATATATATATATATATATATATATGTCTATGTGTATATACAATAACAATAAAGCAATAAAGATTAACTGTGGTGCTCAACACTCTTATTGATTTGTTAACATAACTCCAAACAGCCAGTGTCTCTCTGGGTACTATAACATCCACATCTGCAGTGGCATCTATTCGCATTCTGTTAATCAAACCCAAGACTTGGCAAAACCTCTGCTTGGCCAGAAGAAGATCTAGCTTGGGGTGACGTTGGAGTTGATCAGTTGTGGGTGATCTAGAAAACATTAATGTCTGCCCCCTCTCACTTGCTCTCCCCTTCCTCCCTCAGAGTCTTCATCTTCCGTTCATATCTTGATGGACACCACGACCACCAGGACCACCACCCGCCCCACTACAGTCTCTATGACCACCACGACAACCACCACTGCCACCATGACGGCCAAAACCACCACCACAAGGTCTCCAGCGCTGACCACCACTGTCCCACGCAGTACCACCACAGAGCTCCAGCCTGCAGGGGGCGCAGTCCCAGAGTCCAGCACTCGTCCCCCACCCTCCTCCATACTGCCCAACGTCGCTGTGGAGTTCTGTAATCCCACTGTGGAGGCAGAGCTTACCTGGCCCAAAACACGGCAAGGCCTCGTTGCAATGCAGCCATGTCCTGCTGGAACTATAGGTAATGTCTGAATGTTATGTTTATTTCAGTGAGTCTTTCACAGGGTCTTTCAAACTGCCCAACCCCATCTGGTGGGCAACAGACATCATATAATAAAATTGCCTATAATATGTGAGTTTTATCTAATAGTTTTATCTAAAGGTTTGTAGTGGTCTGTCCACAAGCATTTTCCAGGCATAAGACTTGAATTATGCTGACTATGGTACATTACTAATGCTTTTAAGCCCACATTGTTAATGATACTTATTACTTTTATTAGCTTTCAGTAAGTTATGATAAAATAAAATGTTTATATTGTGGTTGGTCAAACAACATATTGAGCCTTCACTATATCCTGTTGACAGTAGGCATAAAATGCTGTTTTCATGTGGAAGAAGTCCTTCGGTTGAATTATGCTTTTTTACTTCAGAAGCTTTGATGGACGATATTAATATGGAAAGATGTCTGTTTTATAAAACCAGATGCAAACATAGTTTTGATTTTTGGAGATGAGTCAGCAAGTCAAAAGTTTTAAACTTTTTTTTTGTTTTATTGCATAATTTTTAACTGCTGTTTCTTTATGTTGTCATGTCAAGAAAGCTGGATTTGTTCATTTTATCTCAGAATTGTCCATCTTTTTATAGAGGTGTGAATTGTTTTTGCAGAAGGGGGTTCTCACTCCCCTCCTTTCACTCCTCATTGTTCACTAGCAGCTTAACAGAGAGCCAGCAGCGTCCGTGTTAACCTAATATGGGGAACTGGCCACTAGGGGGCCACTAAGGGGCCTGCAGAAAGATGGTACGGCTGTGGCAATGGATAACTAGTCAATAATCTATCTTAAGCTTCAGTCTCGAAGGATGCCATATATATGGGAGCATGTTAATTAGTCAAGGCAAATTTCATTCCATTCAAGGCTCCAAATATATTTTCTGAATATTTGTGAACTTCATATCAATCTAACTTAATATACATGAATAAATATATATTTGACCAGACAAGCAGATTCTGCAGGCTCCAAAATGTCTGAGTGATCGTGCTTGTGGACGACTGGTTTATTTGTTTTTGTTGTTGTTGTTGCTCATTTTCAGTAACAAATGTCAGACAGAGAGGAGGTGGCTGTTTTACCTGGGGCTTTGTTTATTGTTTGTTTGTGCTGATTGTCTGTTTTCTTTGCTCTGTTGACTGAGGTGATGAGCGGCAGTGACATCAAATTAACACTCAATATGTCAGCATTGTGTTTGTGTGAGTAATAGTGAAGCTAACAGGCAGTGATGCTGCACAGAGCGAGAATTTAATGCACCTTATCAAATCCATCGTCTCTTGATTGAAAGTCTAAAAAAGTCATGCACACAGAAAGGGAAGCATTAGAGACTGACAGAATTCAATATTTCCTTTTTTTTTTACTTTCTACATAAGGTAATCATTAAAGATGTAAATAAAGCAATTCAGAGTGGTTTGGTATGAAGTGGATCAGTGGAGAGAGAGAGACTCCCCTAGTGCTTTTGGTGGTGGATGATAAGAACCAGACAGAATGATGGCTACAGTGCAAATATAGCCATTTTATTTACTGTTCAAAACCACCAGTGAGCGTGTTGTGCTCAGTGAATGTGCTACGATACATTTTATCACAAGCTACCTTGTTAGAGAGCACATATGAACAGGAATATGTTGCGTATCAGTCGCATTTTAATGTTATCCTCATTAAACAATTGTAAGCACTTACTAGAAGGGAGCATTTTACATAAACCCAGGGGCGGGGAGATTTAAATCATCAGCATATTACTGTTTAGCTGAGGTGCTAGAGACGGGAAATCACCAAACTCTGCCCTTAGTTCCCCATCCTGGGTTTAAACCTTAACCACTCGATTATGCAGAAAATATTAAGAAGTCATATATGAAGAACTCCCATTTAACGCCTTAAATGGCCAGTTTATGCATTACTGAATCAGAATGGGTCGCATCCCTCAAACTAATTTTAATGTTGAGCTTAGTAGCTACTAAATATTTACACCCCTGAGCAGGCGTAAGTGTTGGGGAATCCATCAGAAACCATGTAGAAAACACACAAAAGAAACTAAAAACATGAGTTTTTTGGTTAATTTCAAGTCAAGAGGCTTTTATTGTCATTCCATCTATGTACAAGTACACAGTGGAGTGAAATTATGTTCCTCCAGGAACAACACGGAGCAACAAGGAACAAAAAGTACAAAGTGTGAACGTGCAGACAGTGTACAAACAAAGAAGCTATAATATAAGCTATATATAAGCTATAAATATAAAATCATTTGTCATTTATATTATAAAAAATAATATGATAAATTAAACAGACATTAAACACAGTAAATAGACACGACAGTGCAGCACCAACACAGCACACATTCTGGACATGAGTTCTAAGATGAGATAACTAAGATAAAAATTCTAAACAATTTTACTTACAGTAGCTGTAACACCCACAGCTCCAGCTCAGTGAGACACAGCAGCTGCCCAAACAGCTAAACCGAGCTTGCTGTTGTGTCAGCAGCCAGAAACTGTCGTTTAAAAAGCTAATCTGTTTTCATTTGTTTTCAAGAATAAACAGACAGTGGCTGTAGATAATTAGATTTATTATTAAGTTGAACTTGTGCACATTGCTCTCCTCTAGGCTAAGTCATTTTTCTTTTGAAAAGGTCTGATATCGCGTTTCCATGGCAGCAGGTTTACTGATTGGGTCTGAGCATGTTGTCGTCACGCTAAAGCGACAGATGCTTTAGTTATTTGTTGCTTGTTAAGACAGGATTTGCAGTGCAATCAGATTTGTTAAAGGATAGTTTGAAACTAACTAACTGTAATTGAGGACTTAGTAAAGACTTAGCACCCAAACTTAAGTATAAACTTAGACAAACTTGGTGCAACCCAGTCCAGGGCTCACTGGCAGGCCCAAAGTTTTATTACACACTTCTATAAACGAAGAATAGCTCAGTTTTAAGTAGTCAATATTTAAGTTATGTTTAGGGGAAGTTCTAGGATCTTCGTATTCAGAGTGCTAGAGAGATGGACTTCTTGGTTGATGACATTTTAAACAGATGGATATTGATGTGTTGTGAGCTGAGTGTTGTGAGATAAGTTGCTGAATCAGATGGTTCAGCAATAACACGTTCCTTAGATGTAGTTTATCTCCATCATTCCCTCTGAATACACACATAAACACAACCTTGCGCTGAGGGAGTGCGATGTATGCGATCAAACTTCACATTTCCTAGGGTGTTACCTGAGGTAATTTGTGCTAAAGCAGAAGCGGGAGCAGAATGTGTGAGATGAAGATTAATCTTAGTGAAATGAAAGAACATAATATAAAAGCACTGTTGAGTAAACGTGGGTGCAGTTTGCTATTAGTCTAGTAAGAAAGAACAGCATTGTGAATGTTACATGGACTTTACCATCTGAAGCTGCTTAGCTTGATGCTAAGCCTGATGCTTTCTTCTCTGAGGCTGGTCGAAACTGTTTCACCTCAGCTGAGACGTGTGGTTACTCACGCGTTGTCTGAATCCTGACACAGCGGTCTGAGGAAGTCTTACAGTCTTCACTATGCAGGTGGCTACTTGTACAGCCATTATTTCCGCCTGCAGCATAGAATGTGTTTAACCAGTGCAGCTCAACAGCTGCGTTTCTAGAGCAATTTAATTTGTGTTAGGTATAATAAACTGTAAGGGGCCCATATTCTGAAAAAAACAATGCTTTCTTGCTTTGTAGAAATAATACTTTGATGTGCGTGCGTTTCCATGCACTCAGTAATCAGATTATAATCGGATTTCTGCAGTTATGTGATTGTTCAAATGGTCATATAAACAGCATAGCCTGATTTCTAGAAATCCAATTAAGAACACTGATAAAGAGAGCTGGATTTTAGCTCAGTGATCAGATTTCTCCATGCGTAAACTCTTACTCTGATTTCTTTCGGATTTCTTAAGCTGCACATGAGCGAAACACACTGTGGTACCGGAAATAAGCAAGCAGCGTTATTGCACGATAGCAGCAAAACACTTTTGGAGTGACATTGAAACCAACTACATGCTTGATGAAATTAATTAAGATTTTAAATATTCTTCATCTTCTAGATGATGTATGTTCATATTTTCAGGTGAAGTGCTGCAATTTTTTCCAAAAAAGCAGTTTTGAGTTTAAGTTTTACATTATGTTTACGTTACGTCTTCTTCTGTGAGTTTATTGGCTGGTTGCAAAGCAGAAAACCAATTACTACCAACCGACGTAGACCTGGAGTTTGACATCTGATAACTCAAGTGCATGTAAACACGTTGATTGAATTATTGTGAAAATCTGATTTTATGCAGTTGTCAGATTATTTAGTGCATGTAAACACACTTAGTGTTATATTCTGAAAACATGCCATTCAGTCCACAGTCCAATAGAAAATTAAGCTGCCAAAACAGTCCATTTTGAATTAATCATTTTTGTGATGTCACAAGAAACAGCACATTTACATTAACCCAATACAGCAATCTCTACTCACTCATGTCGAACTTCAGTCAAATTGTTCACAGTGGTGGTGATGGGAACCAGACGTCTGAAGAGTTTAATGCCTCTGTGAGTTACTTGGGAAACAATTGCATGTAGATAGTTAGGAATACACTGCCTGGTGTCTGAGATGTCTGATTGCCGTAATGATAAAGATTTGGCCTAAAACTTTGTTAAATCCATTTAAGGTGGAGTGGTACATGCAGGGTGGAGAAGATTTGAGATTTACCCATATTTTACCATCTGCATTATATAAAAACACCCATATAGGTTCACTGGGTCATTTGGATAGTCAATAAAATGGCTATTTGTGTTTACACATTTTATTATAGTTCTCCTTTAAGTAAACGTGTGATATGTGAAATCTAATATTTCAGATGATAGAAAGATCTGATTCATCAGCCACATCAGATTTTTTTTTTTAAAACCTCCACCATGAAGAATGTTTTAAAAAATCTCCAGATGTGTCCCTATTATTAGCTGTGTTATTACACCTCTATAACACTTTGAAAAAGTTTCAGTGTTGCTATGGATGCGTGTTTTAGACTGAGGGGATTGTGTGGTGTGGTATGTTGGGGGGCTTGTGGCTCTGTTGTCTCGTTACCGTCTCCGTGGAGACGTGAAGCTGAGCTCAGGAACATGACTCTGAAATAATGAAGAGGTGACACTGCTCTCTAATCAAACACCCCCGTCTACATACACAGACTGACCAGCGTTACTGCTCTGGATACATCTCTCTCTCTCTCTCTCTCTCTCTCTCTCTCTCTCTCTCTCTCTCTCTCTCTCTCCCTCCCTCCCTCCCTCTCTTTCTGTGTCTCTCTCTCTTTCTGTGTATCTCTCTTTCTCCTAATTTTTAACTTGCTCTGTTTCATATCTCTCTCTCTCTCTCTCTCTCTCTCTCTCTCTCTCTCTCTCTCTCTCTCCCTCCCTCTCTTTCTGTGTCTCTCTCTCTTTCTGTGTATCTCTCTTTCTCCTACTTTTTAACTTGCTCTGTTTCATATCTCTCTCTCTCTCTCTCTCTCTCTCTCTCTCTCTCTCTCTCTCTCTCTTTCTCTCTACCATTGTCTCTCACCGCATCTCTCTCTCACCTTCTCTCTCTCTCTGTCCCTCTCTCTTTCTCCTTCTAACTTTCTTTCCCTATTTCTTTGTTTTCTTTCTCTCTATATTTCTCTTTCTCTCTCTTTTTTCCCTTTCTCCATCTTTCTTTTTCTCTGTTTCTCTCTCTTCCTCTGTCTCTCTTTCTCTTTTCTTTTTCTCCTTCTGTTTTTATTTGTGCATCTGTTTCTCTCACTTTGTTTGTTTTCTCTGTTTTTCCCTCGCTTTGCATCTTTCTTTCTGTGTCTTTCTCTTTTTCTCTCTCTCTGTTGCTCTCTACTTCTCGATCAAATTTTTTAGTTTCTCTCTCTTTTCTCTCTCACTTTCATATTCTCTTTCTTTTTGCTTTCCCTTTATTTCATATAGTCTCACCTGCTCTTTCTTTCTCTTTCTCCATCTTGCTCTTTCTCTCCATTTATTTCTTTCTCTATCACACTCTCTCTCTCTCTCTCTCTCTCTCTCTCTCTCTCTGTCTTTTGTTTTTTTTCTTTTTCTTTCTCTCTGTTTTCTCTCTCTCTTTAGCTGTATCCTTGGGCGTCTTCATGACCTTTCTCTCTTTTCAGTCCTGTGTTGCTATGAAAGAGTTTTCCCCCTAAATTTCTACCTGGAGTCAGCGCTTTAACTGATTGTCAGGTTATGATGCCACATGATTTAGCACAGTCACGATTGAAAGAGTGTAATGTGACTGAACAACTCAGACGTGTGCAGGTGAAAAAAAGCAAGTGAGGCTTTACTGATTCACTTTTCTAGAGTTGTTAAAAAACAGGCAAGGATCAGATCCAAAAGTGGCAAAATATACATCACACAGATCAGACCAGGCAGACAAAAGGCAAAGACAAACACGCAGAAGAAAACAGAAAAGTCAGAACCAGAATCAGATTCAGATTCAGATTCCTTTATTGATCCCAGGGGGAAATTGCAGTTGTTACTATATACTTAAGAATATAGTAAGGTGGCGGTGATTGTGATAGTAATATGAAACATCAGGTATAAAGCAGTTACAATTATTTAAATTATTTAAATTTAGTTAGTGTCCCTCTGAGTTATTGCACACACAATTGTTATTATTGCACATATGAACAGTTTCGTATTGAGTTTTGTGAATCACACACTGAGGGAGGAGTTAAAGAGTTTGATGGCCACAGGTAAGAATGACCTCCTGTGGCGCTCTGTGGTGCATTTCGGTGTGAGTCTTGAGCTGAATGAGCTCCTGTGTCTCATCACCGGACCACACACTGCCGTCAGCAAGTCCAGCTCCACACCCACAACATCGCCTTGCGGATTTGTTGAGTCTGTTGGCATCTGCCACCCTCAGCCTGCTTCCCCAGCATGCAACAGCATAGAAGATAGCACTCGCCACCACAGACTCATAGAAGATCCTGAGCATAGTCCGGCAGATGTTGAAGGACCTCAGGCGCCTCAGAAAATAGAGACGACTTTGGCCCTTCCTGTAGAGGGCGTCAGTGTTCTTAGCCCAGTCCAGTTTATTGTCAATATACACACCAAGATATTTGTAATCATCCACATTGTCCACACTGACCCCGCTGATGGACACAGGGGTCACCGATGCCTTGTCCCTCCTCAGATCCACCACCAGTTCCTTTGTCTTTGTCACATTGAGCTGCAGGTGGTTCTGCTCGCACCATGTGACAAAGTCCTTCACCGTCGCCCTGTACTCATCCTCAACTCCCTTGCTGATACATCCAACTATTGCAGAGTCATCAGAAAACTTCTGAAGGTGGCAAGTCTCTGTGCAGTAGCTGAAGTCCGTGGTGTAGAGGGTGAAGAGGAAGGGAGAGAGGACATTCC
Organism: Pygocentrus nattereri; assembly: GCF_015220715.1. NCBI lineage: Eukaryota > Metazoa > Chordata > Actinopteri > Characiformes > Serrasalmidae > Pygocentrus > Pygocentrus nattereri. Next base: position 24,723,791 of record NC_051232.1, read on the forward strand.
TTGTGGGACTCCAGTGTTGCTGACCACTCTGTCCGACACACAGTGCTGCAGGCATACGTACTGTGGTCTGCCAGTCAGGTAGTCAACAATCCAGGCCACAAAGGGGGCATCTACCTGCATCATTGTGAGCTTATCACCCAGAAGAGCAGGCCAGACGGTGTTAAATGCGCTGGAGAAGTCAAAAAACATGACCCTCACAGAGCTGGCTGGCTTATCCAGGTGAGCATAAACTTGGTTGAGCAGGTAGATGATGGCGTCTTCAAATCCCAGGCGGGGCTGATAGGCAAACTGGAGGGGATCTAGAAAAGGCTGGACTATGGGTCGGAGCTGATCCAAGACGAGCCTCTCCATGCTCTTCATGACACTGGCCTGTAGTCCTTGGCATCACTGGGTCGTGGCGTCTTTGGGACAGGAACAATGCAGGATGTCTTCCACATCATGGGGACCCTCTGGAGACTCAGGCTCAAGTTGAAGACATGTTGAAGTACTCCACAACGTTGGGTGGCACAGGCCTTAAGCACCCTGGGTGGAACCCCATCAGGGCCTGCAGCCTTGTTTGTGTGGAGTCTCTTCAGTTGTCTTCTCACTTGGTCAGCAGTGAGACACACTGTAGAGGTGGTGGGTGGGGGAGGGATGGAGGTGTGAGATGGGCTGTCACAAGAGGGGGGGGAGCAGAGCCTGCAGTGTCAAATCTGTTAAAGAACAGATTTAGCTTGTTGGCCCCCTCCACACTGACCTCTACTCCTCTGTTGTTGCTAGACCTGAAGCTGGTGATGGTCCTCATTCCATTCCAGACCTCCCTCATGTTGTTCTGCTGGAGTTTCCACTCCAGCTTCCTCCTATATTTGTCCTATATTTATCAAACAGTGGAAACATAAGGAAGACCTGCTCAGTAGCTCTGTAACAGAAGCAGTGCCTCACACTGAGCTAACCTGAAGCCTGGGCGTATGCGCTCAACTGGACTAATGACACATGACATACAAAAGCAGGTGAAATAACTCAAGGCAGATCTATGATACACGGGCTGGTTTGAGGTCACAGTCATTGTTCACCCAGGGGGTTTTGGGAAATTAAGTTCCCCAGGGACTTAGGGCTGGATGAGTGTGTGACAAAGAGAATATTAATATGTGTACTGTTTCGGAGGACAAGCAGTCTGATAACACTGTAAATATTCATTCTCTCAAGTTTTTTTAACTTATGTTTTGACCGTTTGAAATGCAGCGAAAAGTGGTCTAGATTTGAATAAGATGACACATGGCAGCTGTTTGAACAGGCTTTGTAGAGATCAGGGCTATTTTACAAAGTGTCACTGCTGGCAGATGAAAACTTTTAGTTGAAAAATAAACAACCGTACCAGTTTCATAACATATCAGTTATGAAGTCACATATTTATGGATTTGTTAGGGAGTTCTATGGAGGGTACAGAGATATCTTAGAGTTAAAATGTTAAAATGTCTTGAGTTCCACAACACTAAAGGCCCATCTCTCTCTCTCTCTCTCTCTCTCTCTCTCTCTCTCTCTCTCTCTCTCTCTCTCTCTCTCTCTCTCTCTATTCATCCCCTCTCTTTCATCTCTCTCTCTCTCTCTGTTCATCCCCTCTCTTTCATCTCTCTCTCTCTCTCTATTCATCCCCTCTTTTTCATCTCTCTCTCTCTCTCTCTCTCTCTCTCTCTCTCTCTGTTCATCCCCTCTGTCATTTCTCTTGCTTTCTGTCTCCTGTTTCTCTTTCTCTCTCGCTGCTCTCTCTGTCTCTCTCTCCCTCGCTCTTTCTCTCTCTCTCTGTTCATCCCCTCTTTTTCCATTTCTCTTGCTTTCTAACTCCTGTTTCTCTCTCTCTCTTTCTCTCTCTCTCTCTCTCTCCCTCTCTCTCTCTCTCTGTTCATTCCTCTCTCACTCCCTCTCTCTCTTCATTCCTCCCTCCCCCTCTCTCTTTCTCTCTATCTCTCTTCATTTCTCTCTTGCTTTCATACATCTCTTTCTGTTTTTCTCCTCTTTCACTCTCACTTGCTCAGTCTCTCCATCTGTCTCTCTCTCCACCCCTTTTTACACACAGCATTCTCATGCTCTCTCTTTTCTTCACTTTCTCTTTTGCTCTGTCTCTCTTCTGTGTACTCTGTCATGCGCTCTCTCTCTCTCTCTCTCTCTCTCTCTCTCTCTCTCCCTCTTTGTTCTGCTTGCCTCTCTCAATCCTCTTCCTCTCTCTCCCTCTGCAGCACTCTGTTCATCCTCCCTCGCTACCCTCACCATCTGCTTTCCTCCCCGTTCCCTTTCGTCTCTCACCTCTACTCTGCCCTCTCTCTTGTTCACTCGCGCTCTCTCTTCTCTCTCACTTTCTTTTTTCCCTGTCATGACTTTTTTCTCTCACATCTCTGTCTCTCTCTCCTCTCTCCACCCTGTCCTTCTCTTTCCCTCTGTTCCCTCTCTCTCTTTCTCTTTATCAGGTGGAATGATCGAGTGAGAGCAGCTCTGTAGGGGGAAATGAAGTGTCAGTCAAACTTTATATCAGTTTATTGCTGTCGGAATTTGTACCCACTCTTTCTTTCTTTCGTCCTGCTCTGTTTGAGGACTCTGGCCGGCTTGTGTATGTGGTTTAAGGTTGATTGGCGGTCAGCTTGCGCTTCAGTCCAGTTGGGTTCGGGGACGACAATTACCATTTGTGTTCTGTTTCGTGTATCATCACTACTGTGACAGAAACTCATAACCAGAAACAATAAAATAAAAAGAGAAGACATATTATTCCAATTATTTTAGTGTTTGATTTTGGCCCATTTTTCGGTAAATGTTCACACAATGTGAAGAGCAGCAGCTGTTATTAAATTGGGATTTGATGTGAGACCCTACAACAATGTTTACAGTTAAATTTCTCACAAAGTCAGTTTCTTTCAGCATTTCTGCGATGCATTATATCTTCAAAAGATTGAGAGAATCTGGAAAAATCTCTGTGCATAAAGGAAAAGGCCAAAAATCACAACTTCCTGCCCGTGACCGTCGACCTCTCAGACATCACTGCATTAAAAACTGGCTTGCTTCTGTGATGAACATCACCACATGGGCTAATAAACACTTTTTTCACTTTATTTAAGACTTTACTTTGCACAGTGGAAGCCATATATCAACAGCTTCTAGAAACGCCTCCGACTTCTCTGGGCTGGGACTCACTTCCATCCTTCTCATCTTAAAAGCTGCTCCCAAAGGTGTCACTGACATTATGTTCCTCTCCAGAGAGATACTAACATTCACACAAGCTATTCAGCTTCCCAAACCCTCCTTAGCTGCCTTCAGATTTCTTTCTCATTGATGTCTAAAATGGCTAAAGTAGGGATTTCATACATTAGATGTAAGATTCATAAATAAATAAATGAAAAAAAGAACAAAAGTTCAATAAATGATTAAATGTTGTGAAGGAAAAGAGACTCCTAGCAACCATCTGCAAGGTCTAATAGACCACCAAAACCCCCTATATCAGATAAACCATACTAAAACATTTTACCTTTAAGAAAGATGAGAAGATCAAGCTCTACTCTTAATTCAGATCTGGAAATCAAAGCAAATTTCTCTGAAAATCTGAAAATCAAAACTTCTCTAAACTGATTCACAGTGGAAATGTGTGTTGTGGTCTGACTAGTCAACCTTTCAGATTGTTTTCAAGAAATAATAGATATGGTTGCTCAGTCTCCAGATATTGATTAAATGCTATTAAAAGGGTAATGTAACCATGTGGAACATGTGCCTTTTTGGAACATGCTGAAGACGGCACATTTGGAACAAGCATGTAATCCAACAAAAAAAACGAAAATAAGTTCACAAAGTAAAACTTGACTTAAAACTTGTTGAGCAGTGCAATTAATTGTGCTGTAAGGAATGCAATTATGTCATCATATTTATATAGACTGTACAGCAAAACACCAATAATAGCACTAGACTTGTAGAGGTTAAGCAAAGGCCACATTTGTTGTCATCGAAATGACCACAAATACAGCTTCAGACATGTGTGTCAGAATTGTGTGAGTGTCTCTCATTAGCGCTAAGAATAAGATGCAACCCTTCAGGGTCCTTAATTGACCTTTACTGATAGACCTTAGGCCACGCACAAATGCGCACCCTCAGAGGGACTCGCGGTTGGCCCCAATTACCAGCTCCTACACTTTATGCAGCAAGGCTGCAATTAGAAGAACAGTGCATTCATTTCATCCTGCAGAAAACCACTTAGCACTGTTAGTGCACACTAATAGCTTCTTTGTATGTTCACTGTTTCTGCTTTTCAGTGAGCAATCCAAGTCTTTGGATGATCAAATGTGAACCACACTCTGATAGCCATAATTAATTGGCCCCCAAGAACATTGGAGTTGTTTGCGTGTCCAGAGTTCAGTGCTGAAAAAAGCTGCTCTGGAAATCAAGCTAACTAACCTAGCGACTAATCCCCTCTGGAAACTACAGCGAATCAGCCGTGGCCAAGAAAGAACTGTGTGTGTGTGTGTGTGTGTGTGTAGAGTTTTAAAAAGAAAAGGAAACTTTGAAACTGTTTTATTGAAAAGTTAATTACTGATCATGGTAGAAAGTCTGGCTGAGGCCTGATTGAGAAGATGAGTGACCTAAAGGAGAAGAACACAGACTTGGACATGTATGAGGTCACACATATGCCCCACCCTTTTGTTTATCTATTTTCCAGTCAAAATGGCCATTAAGTAGAAGTTACAGAGTGTTTCCAGAAAAGAATGGATACTGTAATAAAAGCAAAGAGTTCCCAGAAGGCTCTGTTCAGGCCAGTCAAGTTCCACACCAAACTCACCCAGCCATGCGTTTACGGACCTTGCTTTGTGCAGTGGGGCTCAGTCATGCTGGCACAGAAAAGGGACTTCTCCCAACTGGTCCTGCGAGGATGGAAGCGTAGAATTATCCAAATCAGACTGCCAGATGAAGAAGTGTGATTCATCACTCCACAGAATACGTTTCCACTGCTCCAGAGTTCAGTGGCGGCATGCTTTACACCACTTAAGCTACTGATTTCTCCAGTATGACTTATTCTACGGCCATTGTCTGTCAAGACTGCAAGGATTTGTGCTTAATTTTATACACTTGTTATCTATAGGTGTGGCTCAAACATCTGAACTCAGTAATTAGGAGGTGTGTCCCAATACGTTTGTCTATATACATATATGATCCTAACCTCTGTGACCAAAAATAAGTTTGAAAAAAAAATATGAATGAATGGTTTGGTCTTCTTTGTAGGCACTGCTTCGTTTGTCTGTTTGGGACCTGAAGGATTGTGGGACCTGCAGGGACCAGATCTCAGCAACTGCACTTCAGCCTGGGTCAACATCATCAACCAGAAGGTAAATGTGGGAAGCTTTACACAGTACTATGTGCTGCCGTCATTGGAATAAAACCTTGTATCTCCAAGAAACTAACTTTACAGGAGAAGTTAAAACATCATTGACTTTCACTGTAAATGAATGTAATGATCTGTAAGTTAATTTAGACCCTTTTACTTTGGGTCTCATGACATTTTGACATGTGTAAATTGCAGCTTGTGTTTTCAAACTATGTAAAAACGAGAACAAAAATGGACATGCAAGATTTTGTTCCCATGGTGAAGATAAGTCGTAGGTAATACAAATATTTTAAGATGAATTTTAAATCTAACTCAGGAACCAAAAAGAAAAGGTTAAGTTTTAAAACTTTGTTAAAAGCAGGTTAGACAGTCAGGATTTGGGTTGGTCCTGTAGTTTAGATCTGTTTCTTTCTTTCTTTACTCTAAAGACTTAGAACGTTTAATCTCAGTGTATAGGCAGCGAGAGTGTTCTCAATTAAAAAATACATGTACACGTACACACACACACACTATAAAGCACCACGAGACCCCCAAGCAATAACCCTCATGACGTTGCGCAAGCATTCAAACTCAAATTGGCCCATTATCCACATTCTGTTGAACACCGAGGGAGTGTAAGCACAGTGTGTGTGTGTATGGGGGTGTGGGGGGGTAAGCGGGATGGGGGGAAATCAGTGGGTGAGGCAGGTGATTTTGATTGCTGCTACAGTTTTTCATTTAATGTATCCCCTAAAGACAGTCTGCACTTGCTGCTATTTGTACCCTATTTGTTTTCTTGGAAATCAAAAGAACAAAAAACGCTCCCTGTAGATAAATAGAGGAGTATGAACACACTTGTTTAAAACACAGGAGCAGTCCGAGTGTTCGAGCTGATTATGGTGGGATTTGGGGGTCTATGTATACTTCATTAACCCAGCGAGAATGATTTATAGGACGGGAATTAAATCTGAAGTCTCGTATTATTATTCTTTGTTAGGTGAATTTATGAGACAGAGAGAGAGAGAGAGAGAGAGAGAGAGAGAGAGAGAGAGAGAGAGAAAGAGAGAGAGATGCACCCGTCGCCACGGAAACTTAGACTTTCAAATCAGGATCAACCTGTCAGAGAGAGGAGGGGAGGGAAACCGAAAAAGAGGGAGAGATATTTAGCGAGATTGGGAGAGAGTGAGAGAGAGAGAAAGGGGGAATAGGAAAAAAGAGAGTGAAGGAAAGAGTAAAAAGGAAGAGAAGGGAGAAGAGAGAAATGAAGAAAAGAGACGAAAAAAGAACGGAGAGAGAGAGAAAATGAAAGATGAGGATCAACCTATGAGCGGGAGAGAGATAGAGATTAGAAGAGCAAGAGAGACAGAAAGACAGGGTGAGGGAAAATAGTAAAAAATAATAAGGAAAGAGAGTGAAGAAGAGGGATTGGAGGAAGAAGAGAGAAAGGAGGAAAGAGAGAAAGATGAGGATCAACCTATGAGAGAGAAATGAAGATAGAGAAAGAGAGAAGAGTGCAGGGTGACAGAAAGTAGATTGAGGAAAGAGTGAGAGAGAGATGGTAAGGGAGGGAGAAAAGAGATGGAGAAAAGGAGGAAAAGGAGAGATACAGGGAAAAAAGAGATTCAAAGAAAGACTAGAATGAGAGAGTGATGGAAAAGAATGAGGAAAGAGTGAAAGACCGGAAGAGAGAGGGAGGGAGAAGAGAGAGAGAGAGAGAGAGGAATGAGGATCAACCTGAGAGACAGAGAAATTGGAGAGAGAAAGAGGAAGAAAGGAAAAAGAGAAAGAGAGGAAAGGAAAGAGAAAATGGAAAGATTAAGTAAGAGAGTGAAGGAGAGAAAGAAAGAGGGGGATAGAGGAGAAATGGAGAGAGTGAGTAAAAGGTAGATTGAGAGACACAGAGAGAGAAAGGAAGACGGGTAAAGACAGAAAGGGGGAGAGAGAGAGAGAAGAGAGAGGCACTGCTAGATATTGACAGAAATGTAGAGAGAGAACGAGAAAGAGAGAAAGACTGATAGAATAGGTAGATGGGTGCACTCATGGTGTCTGGTCTTTTAGAAGGTAATTAAGTCTGTGTAATTGGTTTCGTTAATAAACATGGAGTTGATGATTAGAAGTGATGGCCGAGTAAATCGATACACACTCACTTACACACAGACACGTGCGCTTTGGTTAACAGTGCTTTTCTTTATATTTGGCTGATTGCATCACATCCCAGATAATAACAATAACAATAATAATATCTGTAGTGGTTTTACAGTTAACCATTTAAAGTTTAGACCCTCCAACTAACAGTTATTTCTGAAATAAAAATCATATCTCGATTATTATTCAATTAATGAACTAATTAAAATGGATTAATTCATTGCTTAATGTATGTAGCGACTTTGATGTTACCCAACAACACTTTATAAAAAAAAAAAAAGAACAGCAAACAAAACTTGTGCACACATACAGTTCCCCATCTGGCAAGGAGAAGCTCTCGCATCCAGGATGTGTAGTTCCCCAGCTTGCAGCCTAGTCAGGTTGCATTGTCATTATACAATGTCTCCTGGCATGTGACCCAGCAAACTCCACTACCATGGTGAAAAATCTCCAGGTTCATGGCCCAGTCAAACTCTACTACCAGTGTGAAAAGTCTTCTGGCTCGCAGCCAAATCATACTCTGCTAGTATGATGAAAAGTTTCGGGGTGATTGGCCCAGTTGAACTCCAGCTCACAGCTCGCGGTCCAGTCTCTGAGTTCACAACCCAGCCAGGCTCTACTACCATAGTGATAAGTCTCCATGTTCACGGCCCAGTCAAATTCTGCCCGATGTGGTGATAGGTTTTCTGTATCATCGCCCAGTATCTGGGCTCATGTCACACTCAAACTCCGCTACTGTGGTGAAAAGTCTTCTGGCTCGCAGCCAAGTCAAACTCCGCTAGTATGATGAAAAGTTTCGGGGTGATTGGCCCAGTTGAACTCCAGCTCACGGCTCGCGGACCAGTCTCTGAGTTCACAACCCAGTCAGGCTCCACCACCATAGTGATAAGTCTCCATGTTCGCGGCCCAGTCAAATTCTGCCCCAAGTGGTAAAAGGTTTTCTGGCTCATCGCCCAGTATCTGGGCTCATGGCATACTCAAACTCCGCTACTGTGGTGAAAGGTCTTCTGGCTTGTAGCCCAGTCTCCATGTTCGCAGCCCAGTCAAACCGGCAATAATGCATGGTCTCAAGTGGTTTATTGCTTTTAAAAAACGGCAGCCAACATGAAATATAATAAAATGCGCAATTGTTCAGAAAAAGTTACTGTTAATAATAATCGACATATACAAGTATTCAGCCAAGAAATGTAGTTCATTTAGAGTAGTTACCAAGCAACCGTGGACCCCTGAATGAGGAGAATGTTTGGTCACCTATCACCGTATACTGCATGAATGTTTTACTTTTTTGTCATATAATAATGAACACATCACTGTTTAGTGCCAAATTACCACAGAGAGTCTTATTTAGCACCAATATCTCCCCTCATCTCAAATGGCACCCTGCTCCTTACATAGTGCACTATGTGGGAATTTAAATACTGGCTCTGTACCATAAAAGTGCTAAATACAGCTAAGAAATAGTTATTTGGCTGTAGATGCTGTAATATCTAACCTTTCATAGCTAGAACACTGTTGAGGGAATACAGAGCCTTTTGGGATTCGGCCCGGGTTTGACGCCACTTCTAACTGAAACACAAACATTTGAAGCACATAAGCCATTCAAGTGGCATTTTTAGACTTTTATGCTGCTGTTTTACAGCTATTCATATCATAAGTACTTTAATTCAAGTCTGTGATATTAACGACGGCGTTGTTTAGGCTGTTGTCTATCTTTTAGCCTGTTGGCTTGCTGACCAGCCTAGTTCTAGTTAAGAACATAAGTGGTCAGCCCCTCAGTTTAAACAAAAGATGTGTTTGTACTCCATGAATGTACTCAGTGGTCTGTGTGAGCATGAGATTATTCCATTAACAGCATGAGGGTTTTTTGTGCTGTGGCGTAGTAATACAGCATTCAGTTGTTGAGGCGGTCACATTTCATATTTTCTTCTGTTATGTTTTTTTTTTTTTTTTTTTTAATTTACTCAAACTTTTCAGAAACATCTGTCAATAATTGGTATGTATTTATTTGCATAATTTTTTGACCTTTCTAAGAAATTGTACAAAACTTTATGGAACGTCTGCTGTTAATTTGTATTTCAACTTTTTTTTTCCACATTAAATGATCGCCACTCAAAGCACACCTTGATTTGATTGACAAAGCACTGATCTCAGGAAACACGGCCTGCAGTATGAAGGTGTGAAAGGGGTATCTGAGCGTGAACTCACACCTACACACTGGCACTCACACACTCGAGTCTGAGCCATTGATTTGATTCAACATCTTCTGTATCTTAATGCGACGCTTTGCTCCGGTGAAGCACCTAACAAGTGCTGTTTTTCTGTTCAGTCTGAATTGAAGCGTTTCTGTCTCAACTGGAGCACCGCTGCATTCTGGAAAAAAAAAGGCGACGGCACACGTATGTGTGTGTGTGTGTGTGTGTGTGTGTGTGTGTGTGTGTGTGTGTGTGTGTGTGTGCGCGTGTGTGTGTGATTATGGAAGCTGGCTGGCAGAGATATGCTCAGTAATTTAAGTGCCAGCAGTGAGGCCAGACTACTACAAAGCTTTGGTTATTCCTCGCCGGCTACACGACTCTCATTAGCAAATAAACACATTTGTTCCTTCACTGGAGGAGCTTTTTAATTAAATCCTTCCCTCGAATAAAAGAAACACTCTCTAGAAAAAATAAAAACACGAAAGAAAATGCAGCAGTTCACCGGAGCCACTCCGTTCCGATGGTGTTGTGTGTATATATATGTTTTATTTATTTATTTTTACATTTTTTTTTTCCATCCTGACTTAAAAGAACCCGACACTGGCTGGCTGCTCCATAACAGGAAGTGGCAAACTCGTTTGAGACGGGAAAGCATTCTCCATGGCCCTGGAGCAAAGAAAGGCTCGCTGAAGGCTTTTAGAACCACAGTGTGTCGAAAACGGAAAGACGTACTAAAAACTGTCGAGACAAAAAACAACATTTCATCACCAACTGGAGGCTCCAACTGCAGGGCTGTGAGACTCATTCTAGATTAAATGGTGCCTAAAAGCTATTCCCCAGGACTGCCTTCATATCTAATAACATGTCATAACTTCATAATGTCACAAGGCCATCATAAAGGCCTATGCACACCCAGCATAGTTTATTCATCAATCAGTGTATAATGAATTAAAGCTTGCAGACCAAATGCAAATTTTTGGACAGCAAAAATTCAACATTATTTTATTTGCCCTTGAAACTCTGACATGAGTTACCTGACCAATCACAGTCGTGTCTGTTGTTGGCATGGCGACAACCATGATGATGAATTGGCTGTGCAACCAGAACTTTTTCAGAAATGTCATAAGGATCGGAATCTCTAAAATCAGCTCAAACAGAGCTCAGACTGGTCTGCAAACATCTCTAACGTGGGAGCATTCAAAATTTCAGCTTTTGAGTGAATCGGTGAATCCCTTTGTAATACTCTCACTTTTCCAGAATGAACAGTGTCGCCTGTCGCCAGTTCTGTGAGGAGCAAAGGAGATGCTGTTTACACTTGTTTTGTGCTTCGTCTTGTGTGGAACTACATCTCCAAAATGGACTCGAGTTCATAACTTTTTAACTCCTGAATGAGGCAGAGAACCTTCATTTTCTCCTTTCGCTTTTCCAAAGTGGGAAGCATCCAGCACATATCACACTTTGCCCGTTTTATGAGAAACAAGGACTTTTTGACAAAGGACTTTGTTGACTGGTGTAAGTTGAACCAGCTGCAGCTAAACATCAGTAATACTAAGGAGATGGTGCTGGACTTTAGGAAGTCCAAACCTGCCTTGTCAGCAGTCATGACTGATGGTGTTGATGTGGAGGTGGTTGGGACATGCAAATATCTAGGTGTGCACTTGGACAACAAGTTGGACTGGAGCTGTGACGCTCTCATGGTGTAAAAGAGAGGCCAAAGCCATCTCTACTTCCTGAGGAGGCTGAGGTCTTTTGGTGTGTGCACTAAGCTCCTATGGGCATTCTACCAGTCTGTTGTAGCAAGTGCTCTATTCTATGCTGTTGTTTGCTGGGGCAGCAGCATTAATAAAAGTGCTCTGAACAAAATCAACAAACTTATTAGGAAGGCTGGCTCTGCTGTAGGAGTCAAGCTGGGCTCTTTGGAGGTTGTAGCAGAACAGAGGATGCTCAACAAGCTGTTAGCCTTCTTGGACAACACCACACACCTTCTGCATGCTACACTGGATGAATGGAGAAGCACAGCTGCGCTTACTTACCTACTGCTTTAAGGCTCTACAACAATTCTCCTTACTGCAGAGATGGTACTGATCCTCTGCTGTCTGAACTGTGCTGAACCACATCACTGCATCTCCTCTTCGATTAATACACACTGTGCAATATATCACAATAATTACTGTAATGACGCTTTTCACTATGCACTTTACACTACATTATTGATGCAACTCAGTTACTCATGTCTTTAATATGTGCTGTTAGACTACCTCATACCACTCAGTGCCTGCTGTCTGTAAATACAGCGAATCTGTCTCATATGCCATGTAAATATGTGAACAGAAATACTTTTATACTTTATTTTATTTCTCTTGTACTTTAACTTATAACAACACATAAGCTTACATATACTATGCAGAAAAATGTGTTGGTGTTGTCTTTGTGTACTTCAGCATTAACTAACAGCACTAAATACTTTGTTGTTTTGTCACAGATCAAAGCTGGAGAGCCGGCGGCCATCATCTCTCGCGAGCTTTCGGAGCAGACCAAAAGCCATGTCCATGCGGGTGATGTCACCTACACGGTCCAGGCGCTGGGTCAGCTGGTGGAGCTGTTGGACGTCCAGCTCCGAAATCTGACCCCTGGAGGCAAAGACAGTGCTGCCCGCAGCCTCAATAAGGTAGTACAGCCACTCTCCTAGTGCAGTATAGAGCAGTAAAGCACCAGTAAACTCCATACGACACTCAACTGCTGCTTTATAAATGCGTTTTACGCAAGGTTTCAATTTTGCAAGCCAGCTGCCCGGTCCAGTTGTGTTTGATTTAGCTTTCTTGCAATCTGCTGGACACTTTGCATCATTTCCAACAGGCTCCAGCCCAGCTCGCCTGGCATTGTGAGCTGATCACACAGAGCTGTAAGGCAGTTTGACAGGCTGGGAGTCAGTCTGTGTGGAAAAGGCTTAAAGATGTCCAAGTCCAGTCAAGTCCAGTAACGGCAGGGCTGCTGGTATTTTCACACCGTCCACACCCTTTGCAAATAATTTGCAAAACTACATATCTCTCTACCACTCTCTACCTCCTTCTCCCCCTCCCCCCTTCTACTTCTGACTCTACATCTCTATCTTTACCACTCTCTTTACCTTTATCTACTGCTCTCTCTACCACTCTCTCTATCACTCTCTCTTTGTTTTTCTCTCTACCTCTCTCTTTACCACTCTCTACTCCTCTCTCTGTCTCTCTCTCTCTATCCTTCTGTTTTTCTTTCTGCTCTTTCTGTCTCTCTTTACCTCCCTCTCTATCTCTCTACTTCTGTCTCTACATCTTTATCTCTTTCCCTTATCTACTGCTCTCTCTTACCCTTTCTATCTCTCTGTCTTTGTTTTTCTCATTCTCCCTCTTTCTACTACTCTCTTTCTCTCTCTGTTTTTCTCTACCACTTTTCTCTCTCTACCATTTTCTATTCCACTCTCTCTATCTCTCTTATCTTATCTAAGGTTATCTGCACCTCTCTCTCTCTTTTTTTCTCTATCTACCTCTCTCTTTCGCTATCTGTCCCTCTTTTTTTTTCCCGTTTTTATCTTTACTGCTCTTTTTTTTAACCCTCTCTCTCCCACAGGTAAATTTGGTGCGAGGTGCTCATGGCAAACAGCAGAAAATAGATTGATGTAATGGCTGCATGGTCACATTTTACTTGCCTGTGTTTACAGGAGAGGCCACTGGTTCAAACACGGTAAACCTGTGTATTATGACTTTCTAATTTTCCACCTTAAAACAGTTCTGCAAAGATTTAGCCCACCTTGTTAGCATCAAAAAAAGTGCATCACTCCTGCTGGCTGCAGATAAAGTCTGGTTATCTACATGCGTGGTGTCTCTGCGACAGTCCCGTAAATAGAGCGCAAAAAAGAAACAAGGATCGTAAATGAATAAGGCTTATTTTACACAGTACCTGATCCGTTAAATTACAGTGTTCTTCAGTCAGAGACCACCCATTTATTTATTTAATTTCCAGTTGAAATGGAACTAAGACAGATTGGAAATAAGATAATCTAATAATGAAAATTAATGAAAAGACACAGAGAAAACAGAATTCCTAACAACCATCTTCAAGGTGATAGACCACTAAACCTGTCCATTTTAGATAAACAGCACTTTCATCTTTGAGAGAGAGGAGAAAATCAAGCTCCACTGTTGACTGAGATCTGAAAACATCCACAGGTGTTTCTGTCCATCCTTCCATGGTGAGAAGACACTCAACACTATGAGTCTGCAGGGATGTGTAACTGTCAATAAGATCTTACTGAGTACAGAAGAATGTCTGCAAATCAAACAGATAAGCTGCTGGCATTCTCAGAACAGTGGACTGACCACCCCACAGTCCAGACCTCAACATCACTGAATGTGTTTGGGATTATTTGAATCGTGAGAAGCAGAAAATGCAACCAACTTCTAAGACTGAACTTTGAAGATGTGAAAAATATCCCTGCAGATATTTTTTATAAATGGAAAGCATGTCTGCTGAAACTAATGGAAGCTGTAATAACGATAAAGGGTGGATAAATGAAGGGTGGTCTCAGACTTTTGTACGTTACTGTATTTCATCATCTCTTATTCTTTACCAAAGTAAAATTTCACACTTGCATAGCAAAATACTGAGGTAGAAGGGATGTATTACATTCGCCGTTCAGTGATCCCAAACTTTTGAATGTTAAGATAAACCTCTTATTCTCAGTGACGGTGGAGGTGGGGGATTTTGAGACGTGAAGAATGAGAGCCAGGCCGCCTAGACTTTCAGTAAAAACTGTCAGCACTGTTTGAACACGGCAGCACGTTTCCGGCATGTTCTGCTGCTAGAATAACACAGAGAGTGGAAAAAGCAAACACAAGGCAGGATGTGAAAATGTCAGGCTTCTTGCAGCTCTCTGCCCGCCGTCTTTGTGGAATAGAGACGCACCTGCTTCTGTCTCACTTCCAGATGGGCTGGGGTTCGGCCGTCTCCTTGCGGGGGGCTGACAGGCAGGACGACCACACATACAATCTGAGCCACACGAGCAGGCAGGCGGCCTCGTATTGACCTCCTTGTCATTAGACCTGCAGCCTACTGCAGCTGCTTCAATCATAAGTGGCAGTGATCAAGACGAAAGCATCTCAACTAATGAGAATCGCACAGATCAGGCATGCAGGACAGCCATGTACATAAATTTGTTTTGGCCATGGTCTCAGAGACAGACTGTGTAGCTTTAGAGTGGTGGGCGTGGTATTGATAACTTTACATATTGTCATTATTGTAACAAAAAGGAATTTGTGACTTCGTAGGAAAAAGAAAAGGCGTACATTTAATGTAAGTTAGTGTAACGATATAATGTATTATACATTTTTATCCCTCTTTATGAAATGGTCCATTGTCATACTAGCTTTTGTCACTAGCCAAATTATTCCTGCTAAAGAAATTTCTGTGATGAACAGTTATGAGTTGACTTCTGAAGCCAGATAATTTTGCGAGTTGAGTTCAACTTTTGACATGCGAATTCATATTTTCGTCCCACTGTTTTGGCTGGGTTGACCTCTGAAGATACAAGGCTTTGTATAGTGGGACTGATATGCTAATGCTAATTTTAGCCTAAGCACAGACCCTTTAAAATTTTATCAACACGGGCGAAAAAAGACAAAAAAAGTGAAACTGTTATTGACTTATTAGCCAGCTTGCTGACTGCAGTGTTAGCTCCTTGGCTTACTACAGATACACACATCAGCCCACTGTCACCAACCATAGCAATTGCCTACAATTTTTTACTACAGCTCAGCACTACGCTGTCATGAGTACATCATTACCTGGTATATTGTTTACTTTATTGTCTTTACTGTTATGGTAAGCGAGTTAGCCAGCTTAATTACTGCAAAATTACCTGTTTGGCTAAGTGCAGCAGCACACTCCAGTCACCGTCACCACTGTCTTAAGTAGGGCAGAATGATTAACCACAGTTATATCAAAATCACATTTGAAAAGCCACAATTTTTAGATTGTAAAGGCTGCAATTTTAATTATATGCTGCCAAATTTATAGCTTTCTCAATAAGTTTTAAATAGTGAAGTTTAAATTTATTACGCAGAGCTTGAGAAACGGGCAGTCTAGCTACATTCAGTAGTCCAGCATCAAAGATAAAAAAAGAAGTGCTGCTTTTCTTGCCAAAAAAGGCCTGAAGATTAATCTTTAGAAGCTGTAATACAGGCAAAGTGTGAATGTGTGAAGGGTGGTCTCTGACTTTTGCACGATACTGTAATTCATCAATCCCTATTCATTTCAAATCATACTTAAACCTTCATTTTCAAAGGCTAAATATACACAGAACGAATGTATATTAAAGATCCACAGACAGATAAACAGATTAAAGATAGAAAAATGAGTGGTAAAACAGCTGAAAAAGTAAGACTGCTACACATGCAGATGTGATATATAACAAATGACTTCATACATGGAGTCAATAAATCACAATTATGAATTGCTAGTTTGGCTAACAACTGGAATAATTGAATGTGTTGCATGCTACTTTGCTTATGGATTGCTTTGTGCAACGGTCAAGTTGCATGTGACTCACAGCACTAGTCGCAACACTAGTTGCTTGAAAGTTTCTCCGTGTAAAGCCAGTGTAAGATTCTCCAGAAAGCAGATGTCTGAATATGAGGAACTACTGTCAAGGGCAGTCTTAAGGTCCTCAAAAAAGGTGGGACAGTGTGAAGTAAACACATATGTGTGCAGCGTAGCGTATTAGCACCAAATACAAAGAAGTTGAAGTGATACTTTGCTTGTGCCGTTCATTTATTAAGTCATCTTGAACCAATGTCTCTCTCCCTTTTTCACTTTTGTTGTCTCTCTCTCCTGTCTTCTAGCTTTTTCTCTCTACCCCCTCCTTCAAGGTCAACCCAATCTCTGCACTCCTCTCCCGTGTAGCTTAATCCCTCTCACTCGTGAAAGTGACATGTCGGCCCGTCACGTTAGCCTCCGGGTTCATTCTGTGCTAGCGCTCTGAAAGATCCCTTTGATAACAGCACAATGGGCTTAGCCTTCAGACACAGCCGACTGAGGCTGCAAACTGAAAGATCTCAGGCACTTTACAGATGAAAGACGCTCGAGAGCTCCTTACCGGCGACGCTAACAGGGGAGCTAACGGGGAGGAGAGGAGCCACACTCGGAAGATGGCGGCTGTCGCAGCCGTTTAGGAGCAGGCATTAGCATGCTGTCATAGCTGGTGACAGGGCCAGCAAAGTGTTAGCTCTGTTTATTTTTGTCCTGTTCTCTAGTAGTTCTCTAGCGCTCAATAATTCATGCTCTGTGAGTGTTCTTCAGAGATGTTACCTCAGCCTTGTGTTCTCCTGGAGAACGGCAGGGGTTAGGGCACTAATGTGCTAGCTTGTGCGCTAAATTTCCTAAAGCCCCTGGGGCTGGGCTAAAAATGTTTCTCTCTGTCAGTCAGTATCAGTCAGTTCAGTTCAGTGAGCTTTTTGGCCATGTTTATGTAAGTCTATGTACAATATTGCTATAAATTAGTGAAACGTTTTTGTCCTATGTACATTTTTCTCTGAATGTCACTGGATCCTCTAAATTCTGGGGTCATTACGGAGTCAGTTGCTAACTCTTGTGTGCAATGAAATGACTTAGCATGAAGTACGTCTGCTATTTAACTTTAAATCGATAACATACTAACACCAGCTACTCACAATTGACATAGCTTGTTGGTTTATTTGGGGTATTTTGATGAGGTCTTATGATGTCATTGCAGTACCCAACAGTGTTGGTTCAATGTGCATAAATGTCAGCTCCTTAATGACCACTTCAGAAAATCCAACACAGAAAATATGTTCATAGGCCCAAACCTAAAGAAATTGACCTTTTGACCTAAAGAAATACAGCTTAGATTAGAGCTTCTTAACATTATTATGACTTAAAATAATCCATACAATAGCAAATAACAGCTATTTTTATAATGTGTGTGTATATATATTTCTGAATTGGTTGTTCAACATGAACACATCATAAGGGGACCCTCAGGGTCTTCTGGGCCTTCAGGATAAGCCTGATGATTTCTGGAAACAAAAATAGGTGTAAATTTTGATGTTTGTTTTTATTCAATAACATTAATCATGCATATGTTCATGCATATATTTCAGCTCTGCGAGTATTGCAGTTATACTTTTGTCTCTTTATTAAGGTTACATTTCTTGAAACATCAAGCTGACCATTGGTCAGGAATTGTTTTGAATGTGGTCTCTAGGTAGGTGTAGCTAAGTGAGCTCTTTTGTTGGTGAGGACTTCAGGAGCTGTAGAGAAGTCCTAAAGTAGCAGGTTAACTAGTAGCATAAGTAGGAAGTGACAGAGGAATCAACCAATGTCATTTTAAGTTCCAGCAGACAAGTCTCACTCTAAGCCTTCTGGAAGTCCTAAATAAATAAATAAATAAAAACGTGGCCGCTCTATACCAGAGCGCAGAACTACCACAAGGTAAAACGTTTGCTGTTATGTCCGTCACAAGCTTCACATAAAACATGGAGTGCCAACAAATTTTCCTAAAAGTGGCTAAATGTAACTACTGCATGGTATAAGGTGGAGCAGATAATTCAAATAAAAAGTTAAGTACAGTCTCAGTAGGAAATGTTCCCGTGAATCGCTATTAGTTATGTTTAGACACTTATACCCCAAATTGAAGGCCTAGCTCTAATAATGACAGCAAGGCACAGCTTTGCCTAGTGGAAAGACCACCTTTGCCAATAAGAGTGAGTATAGCTAAAGTACATGCAGAACTGCTTCACGATTAAGTAGAAAGTGCAGCTCTGTCTCAGCAGCACTGCTTTAGGGAACCATGATTTCTGATATTGGTCTACTTCTGTATCTGCAGCCAGACTGTGTTCTGAGGCTGTGGTTTATATTAGACCCTGTGGCCCAGTAGACCACCGCAGTGTACTGTTGTATTTTTATGGCCTGATACTACTGCATTTCGTTTGCGTTTGTGAACTGCAATAGCTAATGTACGACTCTGGTGTGTGAAATTTTTTTCAGACTGGATCACTGAAGAGACTTTTAGTGTTTTTTAGGGTGTTAAATGTCAGGATGAACTGTTTTACTCTTCTATTTGCTCAGGTTTCTGGCTTTACGGGCATTACTTTGTACTGTTAGGAGTGGGGGTCTGTATTTTTTAGAAGTAGCTAATATTCAGTAGCCCCCCCCCCCCTTTTTGAACAATAGCCAAAATCGGTCTTATTAAAGTATCAATCTTTCTGCATAAATCTATCCTTAAGATGTAAACCAAGTAGTTCAGAGTGGTTTTGATGTGAAATGGTAAATTGTAGAGAAACTAAGAAGTTGATTTCTTTACAGTAGTGGTGATCGTGGCTCATCTGGGGCAGTCATGGGCTGGAGGTTAGGGAACCAGCCTCGTGACCGGAAGGTCGCTGGTTCAATCCCCAGAGCCGACAGCACATGACTGAGGTGTCCTTGAGCAAGACACCTAACCCCCAACTGCTCCCCGGGCGCTGCGGATTGGGCTGCCCACTGCTCTGGGCAAGTGTGCTCACTGCCCCCTAGTGTGTGCGTGCTCACTAGAGTGTATGTGGTGTTTCACTTCACGGATGGGTTAAATACAGAGGTGAAATTTCCCCGTTGTGGGACTAATAAAGTTCTCTTAATCTGAAATCTCTCTGGATCTTGATACATTTTGGGCTAAAACTTTATTTCAAAATGATCATAAAACAATGTCTGAGGCACCACATTGATATCCATAGCTTGTAATAACTGTCTGTGAGGGACTTTTTAGAGGCATTAAACGCTTTAGACGTCTGGTTCCTATCACCACCACTGTGAACGAGTCTGAAGCCTTTACTGCAGTGCATTTCACACCAAACCACTCTGAATGACTTTTGCTTACATCTGAGCTATGAAGAAAATTTTGATAGATAGAGAAGTAGATACAATAGAGAAACAGCTGATCCTATAACTGGTTCAAATCTCTCTCACCTATTCTCTCTCTATGTCTCTCGCTCTTCCTTCTCCCTTATTCTTCACTTTCTCTCACTCTAGTGCCTCTCGTTTTACTTTCTCTCTCTGCTGCTTTTTATAACCTTGTGTCAGATGAATAAATTCCCCTCTTTTGCATGTCAGGGCTTTATTCTAATTAACATTTAATGTTTTACCTTTCTAATGAGGAAACTTAATTAATATGCGCACTGTTCTCCTACAGCTCATCTAACACAAGAGGAAGTTATTCAGAAGATTTATACTGTGTGTTTTTTGACTGTTATTTCTGTGATGGTGACCTTCTGGTCTAATGAAGTTGTCTGGGCTTTGCAGCTGCAGAAAAGGGAGCGCTCCTGCCGCTTTTTCGTCCAGGTATTTGAGACCTCCCCTTTACTCTTTTACCATCAGCCCATCCCTGTTCGTTCATTTAGGAGAGTATTCCAGTGTTTTTCAACCCAGTCTCTATCTGCTGCATCTCTTACGTACGGTCAATTACCTCATTTCAACATGTTTTCCCAAACTTAGAAAAGAGAGAAAACCTCTTCACATAAAACTCACTCAAAATAGAAGCCAATCAGCAGCTGCTGAACTCCGTCAGTAAAAACGTATCACTTTTTAAGTAAAGCTGTACATCTGTTTAATTCACTCTGTTAGAGTTTGGACTAGCTTTCCTACTCCTGTAATATACTGTAATATATTGAAATTACCGCTCATGGTAATTCACAGTGTGATACAGATGCTGATTGGAGATTAGACGTGGATAGAGAATAGGTTGAAATACGATGGTGTATTCTTTTACCTCTGTGTTTTGTGTATGTATTTGTATGTGGCACCTCATCCCCTGCCCTTCATTCATCCAGGGGTCATGTTGTGTCTTGTTTGCATTTTTTCCCGGGTCAGGCTGCCATCCTTTGAGGCCTTAAACTAAAACGTAACCTCCACCTCTGCAGATTGCTCATAATAGTCCGCCGTCTAGAGGGTCACAACTGCACGCCATGCATGCTAAATTATGAGCGTTTTCCTTGCTCATTATTCACTTTTGTGTTGTGAAGGCCTCAAAGTTTGACCCTTACTACTGCAAGTGCATTAGAATGAGTGAAAATCTCCAGTCACTGGTCTGAAGCCGGTTTTACCAGTTCATTAGCCATCATATCCAGATTTAATTAGTTTTCATCTTAATATCATGTTAAGTAATTTGATCTTCGAACAACAAGACAACCATGATCCACGTTTGGAATTATTGTTGGGACAAAAGCAGTCATGCTGGATTTGCACTCAACCCACCTGTGATGCTTTTCTCATCTGTTTTGACATCAAAATAAAACCTTTAATCTAGAGTTGGCATTTTGCTGTTCTACTACATTGGAATAACCTTCTTATTTTACACATTCAAACACATTTACACACAGTTTGCATTCTGTAAATTTCTAAGCATGTTTGAATGTGCCATTCTGGCTTTTTTTAGATATCAAAACTGTTCGAATACAGCGTAATAACGTATTTGCATAATGTCATATTTATGTGTTTATTCACATTTACATTCATTTTACATTCTATAAATTTGCATGTCAGATTTTCTTAGACATCAAAAAGTAGCCCTTAGACTAGTTCTCACCTTTTGCTGTTTAATTCCAAGGTGATTATGTATTTGACATAACGACTATTATTCATTTAATCCCATTCACATTCAGTTTACATTCTGTAAATTTCTAAACAGGTCTGAATGTACTCTTCTGACTTTTTCAATGTCAAAATCTAGCTCTTAATCTAGTTCCCACCTTTTGCTGTTTAATTGAAAAGTCATTACATATTACATTACATATACACCGTTATGTATTTAAGCCCATTTACATTCTGTTTACATTCTCTACATTTCTATGTAGTTCTGTGCACTTCTGACTTTTCTATCTGTTTAGATATCAAAATAGAGCCCTTCATCTAGAGTTATTGTCTTGCTTTTTTGTTACATTGTAATTACACAACTATATAAGTAATTATAGTTATTAATAGCAGTTTATATATAGTTCAATTCATTTTA
The DNA here is from genome assembly GCF_015220715.1 of Pygocentrus nattereri. Classification (NCBI taxonomy): domain Eukaryota; kingdom Metazoa; phylum Chordata; class Actinopteri; order Characiformes; family Serrasalmidae; genus Pygocentrus; species Pygocentrus nattereri. The sequence goes on from NC_051232.1 coordinate 24,745,467, forward strand.
CATTCTGTACATTTCTAAACAGGTTTAGATCAAATTAAAATCATAAATGAATATTCCTCTTCAAAATGCTCTGAGTGAGAAATAATCACTCATATAATTCATATAAAATTGCACCCTGTGATAACTGTGGGTTCTAAGGATTAAAAATGACTCATATTAAGATGCCAGCACAGCAATTAATTCTGTCCCTGTTCAGATGCCTTTCGCTGGAGGCGAGAGGAGCGGCAGTGACTGGAGAAGCATGTGTATGCATGAAGGTGTTGTGAAAAGTCCTCCGTTAACTGTTACCATGTGGGCTGGCTGTGTATTAACACATGGCAGATGAAAAGCTCTCTGCCTGTGCGTTATGAGGGATGACTGTGTGTTAATGCTCCTTCTGTATGTTTGCTGACTTGTTTTATAATTCCTCATCGAACTAGTTTGAAAGCACTTACCAATGTATTGTTTATTCACCCTTTGGATCTGTATAATGTATATATTCATTAGGCCTGAGTAGCATGTGAAAGTGTAACTGCAGATCAGTAGGACCTTTACGCTGCATATATCAGTGAAAATGCATTGGAAAGAGCAAACGAGTGAATTTTAGACTGTGTAAGATGTTTTGCTGTTTTATGATGTGAATTAGTGGCAACTCATTCTAACTAAGGGCTTTAGCTCATATACAGATGGAGGAGGAAAGATTCCATTTCCTCTTCTGCTACTGTTGTTTATTTATGGACTTTTACTTTCACTATTTCACTCAGTAAGTTCAACTTAATGAGAAACTGTAATGTATAAATGTGTTTTTCTCAAAATATGTACATTTAGAGTTGATTCATTCTGTATTCATTTCATCACGTTTGATGATTTAAAGATATCTGATTGACAGACCAGCTTCAGCACTGCTTTGACATGGCTAGCTATCTAAAGATGTAGCCTAGACCACTAACTAGAGATTGCCTGACACTTTCTCAGATGTGCTACATATGCAGTTGTATGCAAAAGATGGGACGCTAGGGGTGTAACGATGCACTCTGCTCATGATTCGATTCGATTTGATTCACCATACTAAGTTCATGATTCAAGATTTTCTTTGCGATATTTGAAACAAAATTTGAATGAACAAAAATTAGGAATGAATGCAAAACGATGCATTGGCTGGTATATGGTTTTAAACCAAAAACCTGCAGTTGAAGGAAATTACTAGGAACAGAGGATAAAAACTAAAACAAATATTCTAGTGTAGCTTCAGCATATATTAAATATCAAAGTGAAAACTTTTTTTTCTGAAGATTAACACTTCAAATGATGTCTTTTCTTGTACAAAATGTAAAAATTAGCATTTAATTTAGACAGAAAGAATGTGTCCTCTCCTGCAATTAAAAGAATTTAGAAGGAAAAGTGAAAATTGTGACCGAGTGATATTGTGAAGTACTTTTCGTCAGACAGCACGTGGTGCCTGTTTTCAGAGGTTTCAGAAATTTTACACTATCCTCGACATCACTGCTGTTGAGGCCATCCAGAGCATAGATTTCACAGGCATTTTGACGTGTCATGGCTGCTTGTTGTTCAAGGCAACAAGCTATTCCGTTCATTTTTACATTTACGGCATTTGGCTGACGCTCTTATCCAGAGCGACTTACAATTTGATCATTTGATGACATCCAAACTGAGTTTATGCAGTGTGATCTGTAGCACTGTTTAGCTGCGAGCACGGCGGTGGAAGAAGGCTGCCAATGTTATGCCTCTTACTTGACCCAGCAAGCGACTGACGTGGTGTACACCTAAGATTACTTGGGCGTGCTACCTCCACCAAAAAACTGACCGAAGTGTGGATGCGGCAGAATGGTGTGCGTGGGCTCCAGCGTGGTAACTAGAAGCCGAAATCTATCAATATCGTCAACACATGGGATCGTGATGTATGGTGTGCAGGTGTGGGTGAAAGCAGCTGTGCCCTCTGGTGTTCAAAAATGTAACTGCGTTAGATGGCATAATAAACAGAACGTACTTGTTATCGTCCATGTCCGCGATGTTCATCTTCACATTTTTGTAAATGAAATGTATGAGATGTGGGTGTATAAAGAACCTTTTAAAGATGTAAACTTTCACATAATGCAATGGTTCTTTACTGCTTCAAGGGTTTCTGCTAGAACCTTTTCTTTATGTGGACACATCTCATCTTTTACATCTCTTACAGTTGTGGGTAGAGTCTGCTTAGGCCAGTTCTGTTTAAAGTGCAGATTCTATAATGTAGTTTACAACCACGTTTTTGGTCGTGAAGACAAAACAAAGCATTTTATAGACTTGAATTGTATTAAAAGTTGAATCTATTGTGTAACAGTGGTTGATGCTTCATGTAAGATTTCAAAAACTAGCAACACAGGATGCCTGAGCTTGAGCCTGCACTGCTCTTTTAGCTACACGTCAACTCTTCAGTGAGTCAGTGTGAGGAGTACAGCATTGTCTGTGTGTGAGCCGCTGCTGGCTGTAGTCAATAAGTACATGATGTGGAGAACGGGGTGAACCAGCAGGAGTCAAACAGGCCAGACTGAGAGGGAGAGAGAGGGGGAGAGAGAGAGAGAGAGGGCCAGGTGTGAGTGAGGATTCAGCACTGATGAATGAATTATTGATGCGTTACACCATCTATATTTCAAATCCGCTGCGGATATATATACACTGCAGTGAAAAACAAACACACTCTGCTTTAATACGTGCTAGTGCTTTAATGTTTATGTGGACAGTCAATGTGTTAATGATGCATTTACATAATAAATTATTCATGTAGTTAACAAATTGTAGTTTATACATTTGAATTATAGTAGTCCAGGCTGAAGCCCAGCTGTAGTGTGCTGTATGCTACTGTAATAGAATCCATGACTGCAGTGCTATCATTCATATATAACATTTAAATAGCCTTTAAAGCGATAATTTCAACACCTTCAGCTTATCGTCCAGCAGAAAACTAATAAAAACAGCAAAGTGGAAAGCTCCAGTGAAAGCCTTCACTGTACCAGGAATCCATGAGCTGACTGAGAGTAAGAGGCTGTATAAATTATATATTTGATATATACACTCGCTGAGCACTTCATTAGAAACACTGCTAATACTGGGTTGGGCATCTCTTTGCTGTCAAAACAGCCTCAATTCTTTATGGCATGGGTTCCACACAGTGTTGGAAGTTCTTTCCAGAATTCATTGAGATTGTGATCCATTTGTGGGCTTTCATGCTGTGAATCTCCTTTTCTGTTACTTCCCAGTGGTGCTCTGTTGGATTCGGATCTGATGACTGGGCGGGCCACTGAAGAACACCGTTTGAGACAAATTTTGCTTTGTGACATGGTGCATTATCATGTTAGACATAGCTATTAAAATACTGTAAATTGTGGTCATGAAGGGATTCACATGGGCTGTGGCATTCAAGCGATGATTGATTGGTATTAACAGACTTAAAATGTGCCAAGAAAACATTCCCCACACCATTACACCACCTCCACCAGCCTGCCCTGTTGACACAAGACAGGCTGGGACCATGGATTCATGCTGTTGGCACTAAATTCAGACCCTGCCATCCGTGTGCCTCAGTAGAAATCAAGATTCATCAGACCAGGCTAGGTTTTTACAGTCTTTAACTGTCCAGCTTTGGTGAGTCTGTAGCCTCAGCTTTCTGTTCATGGCTGACAGAAGTGGAGCCTGACATGGACTTCTGCTGTTGTAGTCCATCCACCTCAAGGTTTAAAGCGATAACACCTCACTGTCCATTCTGAGATTCTTTTTTGCTCACCACAATAGTACAGAGTGGTTATCTGAGTTACTGTCAGCTCGAACAAGTCTGGCCATTCTCCTCTGAGTTCTGTCATCAACAAGAGAAAGGGAGAGAAAGTGTGTGAGAGAGAAAAAGAGAATAAGACGAATGACAGAGACATACAGAGAGAGAGAGAGAGAGAGAGAGAGAGAGAGAGAATGGGAGAGAGACGGTGTAAGATAGAGACCAAAATGTTGGCAAACCAAGAGAGAGATAATTAGAAAAGGGGAATAAGAAATACAGAGACAGAGAGAATGTGTGTGTGTGTGTGTGTAAACTGTGGTATTGATTAAGCAGGCTGGATCTGGGACTATAATTGATTAGGGAAATGGAAGCACTTTCTCTGCACACACGCTCGGCTGTATGAGTGTGTTCAGAAGACAAGTCAGACCGCTTTAGTGTCAGTTATATCAGAGCTGTACAGTGCAGCAGTACTGTCACTCAGAACAGCTAATAACCAGAAAGATCCCAGTTGCAGGGCTCTAATTGTGACAGAGGTCTTGTGGGGGATGTTTCACAATGTGTTTGTGAGTATGACCAGACAGGAGTCATTTAACTGAATGATTTTTTTCACCTAGAAGCTGACAATTTGCTTTGGCGAGTACATCTAACAGACTGCTTTTTCATAGTTAATTACTTCAGATATTTTGTCTTCTTGGTATAAAACTGAATAGGTCATCAGCAGGCAGGTTTGGTGGGTCCCTTAAGAAGTAAAACCAAATCACAATTCAGTTTCCATGAGAAATTAAGAAAGTTCTGGTTGGATATTGGTGATATACACATGAGCCAATAGGCCCATGTTTGCGTATTTATTAGCATGGTTGCTAACAACATTTTTGTGTGTTGCCAGCTTAAAGTCGTGGACATCTGAAGTTTCTCTTTGACCTTCTCTAGTTTTAAACCTGCATGCTGTAGCATTATTCAAGGAGAGGAATATGATGTCAATTCAAAGGCTGCAATTCATGTCTTGGCACTTATGGAAGTTATAGATTATTCATCATGAATAATTATCCATGAAAACAGTCATCTCTTCAAGTCCTGTAAACTGCATCACAGTTTAGGTACTAGTGTTCATGAAAGTTGTAGTCGCTCGATCACTAAAGATCGAATGCAAGTGTTTTGCATTGCATTTGCAAATGTACACAAAGGGCCTCATGATGTGCAGAATGCCTATAATTTGTTCAGGTTAGGGCTATAATGGTGTATGTAAATTCAGCAACAGTTTGAGATTTTAATGTAAGTCAGTAGGACAGCCTCTCTAGATTTTGAGGCATGCTTTGCTGTGTTTACTGCATTTGTAATCTTTAGCTTATAAAGGATGCATTTGAGGTCAAAATCCTGCTGGTGTGGATTTCATCTATTTTAATAATGCACAATAATGCTACTTGATTGCTAATACTTTGCCCTTTTGGGGAATCTGGATTAGTGTTATTAATTAATTTCACAAAGCACAATCATTTAAATCTGTTACAGGCTACCTGTTTCTCAGAGTTGCAGTGATGGACAGCACCAGTGCACCAGTGCAACCTGCTCAAAAGCTAATGTACAGCCCTGTATAGATGTAGCAAGCTATGTGTGTTACTAGGAGCTAGCTAGGCTAATATTGTTAACATTGTTTGGGTAAGCTACTCTCAGTGTACATCATACAGCACTACTCAGATTCGACTATGCCACCGAAAGAGAGAGATATTGTGTGTGTGTGTGTGTGTGATGGAGTAAGACATTCATATGGATAGACCTGCATGGCTGAAGGCCCTGAGTCCTTTCCCCGAGCTCTAGCCACATAATCTCTGTGTCCAGCTATGCCTCATTAACACCGTCTGTGTGTGTGTATGTGTGTGTTTGGAGGACTGGATTGGCAGCATCCATTTTGGTAACATAGGATATTATGGTTGTGTTCCAACTCTCTCCCTCATTAGAGGCTATATTACCCGGACACGAGAGATGGACCTCCAAAAGGCCTCTCCAAAATAAATGCTGGCGTACAGTGGAGCACAAACAGTGGCTTTATTTTCCCTTTGTTTACTCTGAGGCCAGCTTTACATGACGAAACTTTCGCAACTTGTTGCTGGTTCGAAGTTGTGAGACACATCATTTCAATAATATCTCTGTCATCAGAGTCAAATCCAACACTTTCGATTATTCCACCAGTTAGCAAGACTATGGGCTAGTATTATTCTGGGTATATAGAATCATTATAGTTGTATCAGATCCAGTTTATTGGCTTCATACAGCATTGCTATTGGAGCAAAATCTCCTTTCTAAAAATTTGTGAATTCACTGCAGAGGGAAGTTAACCCCCTAGATGGCCAGGGCCCACTGAACCACACTTCTATAACCTAAGAATAGCTCTGTCAGTTTCCCTTGAAGTCTCTGTAGTTATTGAATCATACGACTCAGTATGTAGTAAGTCTGGGATTTGAGGGGGTTAAAGTAGTAAGATTTTATTAGCAATTTGAACCGTCTCTATTGATCCATTCACCTTAAAATCTTCACACAGTATGCAGGGCAGCTAGTGTTTACCGTATTGTGAAAAACAGTGTTGACAGCAACATTATGCTGTCTAAAATATACAAAATAACAGCAATTAAGTATTTATATGACTTCGCACTCTGGCAGGTGCTTTTATTAAAAATACAATTAAATCATGTTTACCAATTAAATAATGTAAAATAAGCCAAAGTAGAGTTAGGAGTCTTGCCCAAGGACTCTTATTGGATAGCAGGGAATCAACACTATATTACTATGTCATATTGTTCTTAAGGAGTGTGAGATTCAAAAACCTATTATAAAGCTATATAAAGAATGCTAACAAAGCAGACCAAACATTAGCCAAAAGCAGTTGTTCAAACAGCTGACTAGCTTCAAGCTAATTAATCATTGACAAAGCACCCAGTGTTTTGTTACACACTTCTATAACATAAGAATAGCTCCATTAGTTTGCATTGAAGTCACTGTAGTTACTGGCTTATAAGCCTGTGTATGAAATAAACTTGGACTGTTAAGGCGTTAAGCTTCCTTCTGAAAATAGACCATTAGAACCATGGGAATTAAAACCTAATGGTTTTGCTTTCTAATGGGAACCATGCGAGTCCTTCGCACTGCGATATCAACCCATCGTTCTGTGCTCAGACTGGGTGCTTTATGACTGATAATGTTCTTTTGGTTTAGTTAAATCTGGATCAAATAAATATAAATCAAATCATATAAAACAACAATAACAAAGCAGAACAAACACTATTACAAGCAGCTGCTCAAACATCTTGAGGGTTAACATGAGTTAGTTAAGCTAACTAGTTACCAGTGAGTAAGCAGTTGAAATAGCCCTATTTAGTGTGATCTGCATTTAATTGGCTGTTTCCTGAAACGTGTCAAAAGATTGAGATGGTTGTGACTGTTGTGGTTGAGTTTCAAACAAGTTCTGTGTGAGTTGCATGTGCTTTACATCATGCTATACGTTTATGTTTCTAACTAAACTTTCCTATAAGTCAGGCTGAGACATTTGATCACATTGTATCCTGCTTGATCGGTCACTGATGGTCCTTTTTCCTGAGCTGTGTCCAGGTTGAAATCGAGATTGGCCATTATCAGAGGGGTTTAGCCGGGGCTGTTTCCAAACCGCTGGCTTCGTCTAAATTGTTAAATTGAACTTGCACTTTCTCTCACTCATACACATCCATACGTACATACACACACAGTACAGGTGCCCTTTGTGCGGGCAGCTGAGTGAGACTGTAATGGGGACGTAAAGTTTTACATGCGTAGCTGTATTATAGATGGGGTTTATGATTATGAGCGCAGCCTCTGAAAGACTAACGCATTCACACAGCGTGTTATTACTGAAGAATACAGCAGCCTGCAGCCACACACTTAGCATATACAGAGAGGGGGGGTTAGAAATGAGAGGGATGAGGGATAGAGAAGGAGGGAAGAAAAAGAGAGGGGAATGAGAGAGAAGGAGAGGGTGAGATAGAAGGGAGATGGAGGAAACAAAAGAGAGCGAAAGAGAGGGAGGAGAATGAGAGAGAGAGAGAGAGAGAGAGAGAGAGAGAGAGAGAGAGAGAGAGAGAGGGAGATATATAGAGAGAAAGAGAGATGTATTTGCTGAGATGGAAATGGGATGGAAAGAAAGAAATGAATAGAGACAAGGGTGAGATGGAGAGAGAGAGAGATAGAGAAAGGAATGGGGAAATAGTAGGAGAAAAGGATAGGGAAGAAGAAAGGAAAAGAACCATGGAGAAAAAGAGAACAGAAATGGAAAAAGGAAGAATGGAGCAACAAAAGAAACGTCTATAGAAAACAGGGAGAACAAGGGAGAGAGAGAGAAAGAGGAAGAGTTCACACACACACACACACACACATGTATACATACATATACATATATATGTGTGTGTGTGTGTGCTCATATAAGCATATCTGTAATCTATAATGATTCATTATCTCAGTGTAATTTCCAATGGAACATTGATGCAACATGCATCAGTCATAACAGGAAAACAGTCAAATAAAAATGATTTTATCGATTGACTCACAAAACAAACTTGCTTAACCCCTTAAATGGCCAGGGCCAAAATTTTGATTACACAGTTCTATAATCTAACAATAGCCCAGCCAGTTTGCATTCAAGTCCCTATAGTTACTGAATAAAAAGCCCAGTAATAAGTTTGGAATTTCGCAGAATGAAATAAATATGCAAAGTACTAAAACTAATAAGATGTGTGTTTTTCATTGCAGATGTTTTTTTTCCCCCTCAAACTTCAGCCTAATAACATGTTAGTGGCTCAGGCAGCATTCACAAGCTCTCTGTTTTGATTTTAATGTATTTTTAATGCCGCACCAGTCAGAGACTTTTAACTTTAGCTCACTTGTCAATCCGCCCCTTTCACTTGATATTTTCACTTAATTAGCATGATACCGTAGAGATGATTGTGAAGAATGAGCAGAAGACGCTGCAGAGGCCAAACGAAGCTCCTTATTTGGGAAAACATGTGACGCACAGGTGGTATTGAGCTTGAACCACTAAAGAGGACAGTAAACTAAGGGCTGCCACGAAAGCAAATCATTCTAAGAAAGGCATTATCCCAATTTAGACCTTTTTTCCCGACTCAGTGTCCATGTTGCAACCACTCGACTACCACCTGTGTCCAGAGGCTCCTTTGGAATAACCTTTGCTATAATAAGCATTGCTGAAGTAATTTGACTGATTCAGGTTTTGGAAGTATTTTAAATCAAGAATTTTGTTGTTAGCTCTGTAGGTTAGACCTGTTTCTCTCTGGTGGTCTACATGCACTGTGGTGTTGCAGGTGCCTGGGCTGATAGAGGCTGGGTGATATCAGTATGTATGAAGAGGGACACCAAGACCAGCAAGACCAGAATAAACACCCAGTCTCCGTTTTGCAGTCTGTTTGAGGCTCTCGCTTCCTCCATTAATCTCTGAGATGCTTGGATGCATCCCTCATGGCTCTCTCTGCCCCAACAGAGCTTTCAGCTGTGTGTCTGTGTGTGTGTCATACAAAGAAAGTCAGACAAAAGTTTTCTTCACTCCTTTTCTCCTCTTCCTTTCTTGAAGGTCATTAGTGGCGCCTTTGCCAGCAATTGAACTTGAACCCCGAGGGGCCAAATTTGTCGCCATGGCCGCAAACACCCAAACAATAACACTCGGTCACAACACGGCAACACACCACTTAACATGTACTGGAGTGTGTCGGAGCCGACGGGGCTGCAGCGGTGAGTGTTGGAGGGCAAGAGCACAGAGCAGACATGGATGCTGAAAAGAAAGGATCAAATGAACCGAACGAATAAAAGTAGAGAACAGAGTAAGAAGAGCAGACGCTCAGCATATTAACCTCTTGAGTTAGCAGTAACAGGAACGGTCGAGTCTGTTGAAATCCCGTGTTTTTGCCAAGATACCAATGCAGGTTCTGCAACACTGAGCATCAAGCGATATTATATCATTATGATATTTTTCAACAGCGCACAATAGATGTGCAAGGCTGCCAGCAACTTTGAAATGCTACAGTCAGATCACTTGCTTATTACTTTAGATGACATAAAGCGCAGTGCAGTTGCAGTGTAAGTACGCATTAATAAGCTCCAATCCTGATCTTTTAGAACAGATCAGGAGATCTGTAGAAGAGATGGGCTGTTGGAGGGGGCACCTATAGCCCATATTATTGACCAGTAGGTCATGCTTTGTGAAAAGCATGCATGAGGAACTGATTATAAGAAGCATTCTAGCCTGTTTTGCATCCGCTGTAGAAACACTTCATTCAAATAGAGCAATTTACCTGGAGAGTAATTCGGTCTGCCTTTCTATCTGTTACTAAGGTCGTGTCTTCATTAATATCAGAAAAAACAAACACAGATTTTTGAGAAATGGCCATTTGCAGTGCAAATTCTCCTCCTTAGATCATTTACTTTTGTTCAGTTGTTCCATTTGCTTGCCAGACTTTGCATATTATGAAGCTTTGTACTCAATTCAAATGACTTTGAGCTCAGGAGTGGCATATGAATGAGTCAGGAATGTTATTTACAGCAGGAGCAAAATATGTTTGAATATTTGTGATGCTCCTTTTCTTTCTTTAGGGGAAGTGAATCACAAAACTCATTCTCTTCTGTTTGATCAGAACGAGCGCTTCGGGCTCTGACAACCTGCTCCGTTAATTTCGTGGCGTGACGAATTTGCAGCGTGGCGCGGAGCGCTGCTTTTGATTCGCTAATGCGCTTTGTGGAAGATGAGCCGCCTTTCTCTGAGTTTTGTTTGTGTGGCTTTGCCAGATCCACCGCGTTGACACATGTAGTTTTATATCGGCATCAACAAAAGCTGAAGAGGTTCCTGTCAGAATCGAAAGCAGGCGGCCATATGTTTCCCCCCGCTGTGCCTCGGCCCGAACACAAACAATCAGAATGGAATGAAAGGAAGCAGGCTGAAGTGCTTAGCAGATTTCAGATGGGTTCGTTCTGATTTGGCACAAATTGGCCACGTTATTTTAATCGACATCATTTATGATGTTAAGCAGGTCGCAGGGGTGTCCAGTTTGGGGTTAAATGTGGACGGACTGACCGCTGAACTCATTAAGCTCTCAGTGGCCAAGCTCTATGGGCCTGATCCTGAGCCAGAGAGTGGTCATTACTGACAAATTACCTGAGCTCTGACCAGCTGAGCCTGAGCCAATGTGTCGTCATTATGTCGTATTTTAAGTATTACAAAAACCAATGAAAGCCGATATTGCTGATTGGTGGCTGTATATGCGCAGCCACTATATTCAGATCATTCTAAGCACTTGTATTTCACAACATGGATGATTTTGCAGGAGGTGCAATGCGAGCATATCTAAGTTAAGAGAGAAAATAGGCAGCACAATAATGAACAATGCTAGATAAAAGACTGTAAACATTATTTTACACATGAATAAAATCAGGAGAGTTTTTCCCAATAATAAGCAGCACATTTGTATTGAGCAGTTGCGGTATTCATGTGTAAATGATGTGCAATTCCATGTTTACTCAATGCTAGCAAAGCCAAAATAAACAGGAATACCAGGAAAATCCATGAAGATGACAAATTAGGATGAGGAATTAACTACACAAGTAATATTGCTCTAGCAAATGCTTAATTCAGCCTGTTAACTGCTTGATGAAGTAGTAATAATAGCCAGTTAGTTGTAATGATTTGTACATTTGTATTGTTAATTAATGATATTAGCTTAAATTGTTTGTTGGCTACACTATATGGCCAAAAATATGTGGACACTTGACCATCACACCTACATGAGCTTACTGGACATCCGTTTTCAGAATAAAGGGCATTAATATTGCTGCTATAACACCCTCCACACCTCTAGGCTTTCCACAAGATTTTGGAGGGTGTCTGTGGGAATTTGTGCCTATTCACTCAAAGGAGCATTTTGTGAGGTCAGACACCGATGTTGTAGGAGAGGGTCTTGCTCACAATTGATGTTTCAGTTCATCCCAAACATATCCAGTAGGGTCGAGGTCAAGGCTCTGTGCAACCTACTGAAGCTCCTTCACGCTTTCAACTCTTACTCCATAGGGTCTTCCTCAAACTGTTGCCCCAAAGTTGGACGCATATAGTTTTCTAATATGTTGAGTATGCTATAATATTACCATCCTTCACTAGAACTAAGCAGCTGAGCCCAAACCCTGAAAAACAGCCCCAGACTATTATCCTGGGTGATTCATAACTCCCCAGTCCTTTGGCGGCATGCGCGACACCACCAGCCAACACTTGGCATTGCACATAGTGATCTTAGGTTTGTGTGCAGCTGCTTGGCAATGGAAAACCATTTGATGAAGCTCCCAACACATAGTTCTGGTGCTGATGTTGTTTCCAGAGACAGTATGCAAGTCTGTAGTGAGTGATACGACAGAGCCCTTGAGTTTATGTGCTCTACTGCTTCTGTTGTTACTCATAGATGCTCCCATTTTATAATAATAATACTTAAAGTTGTCCAGGGCAGATCTAGTAGGGTAGAAATTCCTGTGATGCTCATAGTAATGGTGGCATCCTATTTGCCACGTTTAAAGTCACCAAACTTTTCAGTACTGCCCTTTTTGCTGCCAATGTTTGTCTATTATGACTGCATGGCTATGTGCTTGATTGATGTACCTGTTGTATGGGTGCGACTGAAACACCTGAACTCAACTATTAAGAACTTTGTCTACATACTTGTGGCCATATAGTGTACATTAACCCTGTAACTCCAGAGTAAAACTAAAGAAGCAAAACATGTCTTTGCTGATGGACTATGTGTGGTTTCAGGGAGAAAATTAGAATCAGATTTTTCACCAAGCTATCACTTTAAGCGCTCTGCTCAAGGGCATGATGGCAGTAGCTATTAGCTATTATTGAACCCAGGACATCTTCAGCCGCAGTCAAGTCGCCTGACCGCTGAGCTGCTAGCGGTCAATCGTGGCCACTGCTGAAGTACCTCGGCACTGGGCTGATTTTCAGGCTGTAATCTGCTTGTGTTGGCGGTGGGACATGCAGGATCAGGCGTGTAATCCCTTATAGCAGCACAGCCCTCCTCAGGCCAGCCTAAACCACACAGCAATCCCACAGCAGCCTAGGTAAAAGAGCTTAGAATCTCGAGGGTCTCTGGGGGCTGACAGGGGACAGCTTACAACCGAGAAAGCAATACCAGGCTAAACATGGTGCTAGTGGGAATAATCAAATTGCTGCTTTTAGTAGTGTTGTTGAGACTGTTGGGGTGTTATTATGGCATCAGTGATCAAAACTAGGAATTTATTACACAACTGTGTAGTAAATTGTGTAATTACATGTGTATATGTGTGTGTGTGTATATATATATATATATATATATATATATATATATAATATATATTGTCAAATGAATAAGATTAACATTGTCTTCTTATAAGTGGACAACATAGGCTTCATCAGAATATATTTTAGTTTAAAAGAATATAATGACATTATAGCATAGTCTACTGAAGGTGCACAAAGTTCTCCTTTAAAATCCATTTAAAAGCTGTATTTGAATGAGAGGGCTACAATCGTGGATGTTGTCATAGCAACATACAGCACACTAGAGCTAGTATGCAGTACTATAAATGGAAATAGGAAAATGCATTAACGACATTAAATCATAATTTATTGTATTGAAGTATTATTGATGCATTATTAATGTGTTATTAAATCATTACTACTGTATTCACATTGACAACATATTTATGCAAGGTAAATTGAATCTATAGCAAAATTTCTATAAATCTAGGCTCCTTAGGGGTAATTATCTCTTTAAAGAGATGTTTTAAGATACAAGTCTTTCACCGTACAGTAATACAACGCCGTTAATTTAACGGTTTAAACTGACATTCAAGCTGAGTGTAATCAGGCAGCATGTACTTCATTAGAATCTAAAATGAATTTCCAGACTGCATAAAGCATATATCTCTCCCTGGAGCATCCTCTGCAGCCATATACCCACAATTCCCCTCTCCTCATCAGCAGAGGCCATTTTCCCATCTCCCTCCAGCTCTGAAGAGGCTCAGTTCACACATTATAGCTTGATCAGTTTGTAGGCAGAGAGACAGAGAGACAGGCAGACAGACAGATGGACAGCACATTTTTTTTCCTTATTTGCCTGAGGTGTCTCTCCCCTACTGTTGAACAAACTCATATTCCCTTTCATAGCCCATTGATCAAAAACGCAGCTTAGCCAGGGGGCTTCGCGCGCCGCTCCGGCAGAGTCCAGCATTAAAGCGGCCCCCTTTTCCTCTCACAAACGCCTGATGATGTGCTCTCAAATGCCCGATGACTCGCATTTAGGATCAAGTGCAGCTTTCCCCCCACTTTGAAAATCCAACAGCCATAAACTTTAGTCCCGACTGTGGAGTTCCTGAAACCTCCTTTGAAGTGGGTAAAAATTAGGAATGTCTCTTGAAAGTTGCCTTAAAGATCCCAGTGAGAGCTGTCAGTTTTCTAAAGCTTTCCTTCCTTTTCTTTAAAAACATCTTTCCTTTTCTCACAGCCTCAGTGGTTGGTGTGATTTTCTTGCACACAGATTTTCTGACAAACAGACATTTCCCTAGATTTTGCACCCATTTCCCACACATGCATATGTATGTATGTATGTATGTATGTATGTATGTATCTACAGCACGCTGTAAAAAGGCACTAAAGCAAAGTTTAAAGTTATTTATCGTAGCGTTAAATGTGTTTCTGCCTGTATGAACACCTAATAGCATGGAAATAGCTACAAATAAACCTAAATGCAGTAAAATATAACAAGAATTTCTTGTTTTCAAATAAGTAGTTCTGCTGCATGAGCCTGTTAGAAGAACACAGGTTGGTCCAGAGCGCTTGATTTAGTATAATGAAGCACTTAGATAAACCCGATATTGGATGATACTGCAGTGAATATTGAGCTTAGATGAGGAAGTTTGGATGTATATACCCCCTCAAATGGCTAGGGTATGTGTGTGTGTGTGTGTGTGTGTGTGTATATATATATATATATATATATGTGTGTGTGTATATATATCAAACTTCTGTGAAATCAAACTGTCCACTTAGGACAGCAACACTGATTGACAATCAATTTCACAGCTGTTGTGCAAATGGAATAAACAACAGGTGGAAATTATTGGCAATTAGCAAGACACACTTAATAAAGGAGTGGTTCTGCAGGTGGGGACCACAGACCACTTCTCAGTACCTTTCTGCTTTCTGGCTGATGTTTTGGTCACTTTTGAATGTTGGTGCTTTCACACTCGTGGTAGCATGAGACAGACTCTACAACCCATACAAGTGGCTCAGGTAGTGCAGCTCATCCAGGATGGCACATCAATGTGAGCTGTGGCAAGAAGGTTTGCTGTGTCTGTCAGCGTAGTGTCCAGAGGCTGGAGGCGTTACCAGGAGACAGGCCAGTACACCAGGAGATGTGGAGGAGGCTGTAGGAGGGCAACAACCCAGCAGCAGGACTGCTACCTCCGCCTTTGTGCAAGGAGGAACAGGAGGAGCACTGCCAGAGCCCTGCAAAATGACCTCCAGCAGGCCACAAATGTGCATGTGTCTGCACAAACGGTTAGAAACCGACTCCATGAGGATGGTATGAGGGCCCGATGTCCACAGATGGGGGTTGTGCTCGCAGCCCAACACCATGCAGGACGCTTGGCATTTGCCAGAGAACACCAGGATTGGCAAATTCACCACTGGCGCCCTGTGCTCTTCACAGATGAAAGCAGGTTCACACTGAGCACATGTGACAGACGTGACCGAGTCTGGAGATGCCATGGAGAGCGATCTGCTGCCTGCAACATCCTTCAGCATGACTGGTTTGGCAGTGGGTCAGTAATGGTGTGGGGTGGCATTTCTTTGGAGGGCCGCACAGCCCTCCATGTGCTCGCCAGAGGTAGCCTGACTGCCATTAGGTACCGAGATTAGATCCTCAGACCCCTTGTGAGACCATATGCTGGTGCGGTTGGCCCTGGGTTCCTCCTAATGCAGGACAATGCTAGACCTCATGTGGCTGGAGTGTGTCAGCAGATCCTGCAAGATGAAGGTATTGAAGCTATGGACTGGCCCGCCCGTTCCCCAGACCTGAATCCGATTGAGCACATCTGGGACATCATGTTTCGCTCCATCCACCAACACCACCACGTTACACCACAGACAACCAGGTGTTGTAGGGAGGTCATACAGGCACGTGGAGGCCACACACAATACTGAGCCTCATTTTGACTTGTTTTAAGGACATTACATCAAAGTTGGGGGGGGGGTTTAGAAGCGGATTAGAAAATGGATGGATGGATGGATGGATGGACATCAAAGTTGGATCAGCCTGTAGTGTGTTTTTACACTTTAATTTTGTGTGTGACTCCAAATCCAGACCTCCATTGGTTAATAAATTTGATTTCCATTGATGATTTTTGTGTGATTTTGTTGTCAGCACATTCAACTTTCTACAGAACAGTAATTTGTAATTCTCAGTATTCACTGAGAATATTTCATTAATTCAGATCTAGGATGTGTTATTTGAGTGTTCCCTTTATTCTTTTGAGCAGTGTATATATACGTACATTGTACCTATACTCATTAGCCATCTTAGCATAAGGATCCACTATATAGGTGTACAATTACTGTAGTTGCACAATTTATCAACCCCGCTCTGTCATCCATAAATGGAAAGGAACCACCGTGTGGGTGTGTGTGTGTGTGTGTGTGTATATATATATATATATATATATATATATATATATATATATATATATATATATATATATATATGTGTGTGTGTGTGTGTATATGTATGTATGTGTATAAGTAGATGAGCGGATTTTCCCATTAGTATTCTCCTCACACATTTTGCCAGTGGCTTTTTAAATCTTTAATTGGGCTGGATTGGGTGGATTCCTCTGTGCTGTGCATCTTATTGGAGGCGTTAGGTGCTGAGCAGGTCTGAGTAATAGAGGTTAAACATTATTAATAGGCAATGAAACAATCTGCTGAGAGCAGGTACTTCTGTGTCAAACAACAAGCTACATTGTTCAGCCACCGGCCCCTCATTTGAATATGCAGATTTAGGTCCATGGGGTAAAGCTGAATTAAGGATGGAGCTGAATGTGATGACTGGTTTTTTTGGAAAACGTCTCTTTGGAGTGACACACCATCTCTTTAGAGGTCTCATATCCTGCATTTGTCTTGTTTCGTTTTTTTTTTTTTCCTGAGGTCCACTTATAGTATTTGTGTTGGTTTATGTACCACAACCAGTCATAATTCATTTTTACATAGCCATTTTCCAAACTTTATCTCGTTGAATTAAACAGTCTGCGTTTGTTACTGTCCCTTTAAGGCTGATATATGTAAATAAGATCAGTTCTGATTGGCTGCTTGATATTATGACTCATTTAAAAAGCAGTCTGGTCTGAAACACTCTTTATAACTTCTGTATGAGTGGGACTAAGCTGCTGTAGACTGAATAGGCAAACAAAGTATAAATGCAGTTTTTTGACATCACAAAAAAATTAAGTGAAAGGAACAAATGAACACTGGTGTTTTTGTTAGATTAATCCTAATCAAATATATGGGTTTTTTTTTAGGAAAACTAATTTTCAACTCTTTAAAAATCACTATTTCTTGTTATAAGACCATTACAGGGTATTCTCCATAGCACTGTCCATGCCTACAAGGTCTTCTGCTAAGTGAAACTTTAGCCTAGCATAACCACACCATGAACCTGCAGTTTAACGGCTTGCTAGCAGCTATAGCTAACAGCAGCATGGCCTCAGGCCGTAGTGAAAACAGCAAATGACATTGACTAAATACCAGCAGTCCAGCAGCTAACGCATGCTAGCAGTATTAGCTAAACGCTAAGCCCTGCCTGCAGCTCATTAAAAGTTTAAGCCTGTTGCTAACTGCGATGCTTGTTTACCGTTAGGGTTAGGCCTGTGTTCAACATTGTTTTTGTCCCTCAGGCGATGGTGGAGACGGTGAATAACTTACTGCAGCCTCAGGCGCAGTCGGCCTGGAGAGAGCTGTCGGCCAGCCAGCAGCTCCGCGCAGCCACCATGCTGCTGGACACGGTGGAGCAGGGCGCCTTTGTGCTAGCCGATAACCTGCTGAAGACGGACGTGGTCCAGGAGAACACCAACAACATTCGTAAGTACTTTGGCTTCATCTCAACCAGCCAAGAGTTTGAGATCAATGTTTTCAGTAATTTGAAACCAGTTTCCAAGTGAGGGGGTCCAGCCACCACCAGAACAACCACCATCCTGGATAACTGTGTTTAGATCTTAACCATTTAATAATGCAGAGAATTTGAGAAGCTCCTTTCAGGAGGTTACTGAGATGTATTTACACTCATCTTGTATTTGTTATATTGTTATATTCATGTTTTTCTTTATATTTTTAATATCTGCTGTTAGGCTCTCTGTTAATGTGTGCGTGTTCTGTTGAGGGCCTCTCGCGCCCCCTCCTTCAAGAGAGGGAGCTAATGTATAGAATAGCATTCCAATGGTATGAGAGCAGTATGTAAACTTTTGGGAATGGGAATGTATGGATGTGTGTGTGTTTCTGCGGCCGTTCACCATATATAAAGCAGAGGTAGCTTTTACAAAGAGAGATCCCACATTCGGCCTTCAGGATTCTCACAGGGTTTTAACACTATCTTATTCATTTCAAATAAAGTTGTTCATGTTTAAATCCAAATAGTGTCTACAGAGCTTTCGTCTCCCCACCTACACAACTGAGAATAAACAACATTATTTGTTATTTTTCTAGCGGTTTTGAATTGCACACATAGAGAAGGTTAACGTGTCCTGTTTTGAGAGATTCTTGCTTTTGTAGCTGCTGAAATGCTATCGATTTCATCACAGTAATAAACAGAGTAAACTCTTCATTTTTTGCCACACTTGTATGCCTGTACTTATGGGCTCAGTGAGATTTTTCTGTAGGCCCTGGTCCAGCTCTTTATCAGGCATTGGTTTATTTGACCCGGGGTGTTTTCAGGCCACGGGCCACATCGATCCCCACTGCTTTACTGTGGATTTGGAATGAGCGGCTTTATCAGCTCGCTCGGCCCCATCCCCTGGCTTAGGCTGCTCTGATAGGCACAGATAACACGTCTGGAGTGGCTATTCCTCTGTCTAATTCACTCCATTAGCACAGCTTGCCAGGGTGCAGCTGCTGCGTGGGCCATTCAGCGATCCAGAATCACTTGCCACATAAATATGCAAATTGCTGCTGTCAGAACAAAACCTTGTATCTCCATTTGTCAGTTTCTGATATAATTTGAAAATGCCTGTGGCCCCTTACATGTTGTTTAAGTTTCGTGACGAATGGACCAAACCAAACGGTCCAGATTTACTTGTAAAAAATTCAAAGTGGTTTAGTTCTGATAGCAGCGATAAACACATTCATTGACTTGGGCAAGACTGTGCGCTTGGTTTCACACAATGCTGTGCACAGCAGGTTACATGCGGCTCAAAGCAACTTTAAAAACTTAAAAAGTTCATTTTCTAAATGGTCTTGAGTTTTACAAAAAGCACCTGTTTTGAAATACAAGGTAAATTTGTTAAGAATTTCATTCAGTGAGCTTTCTCAGTTATTATGGAATTTTTTTCTGAATTTTGTTTAACAGCTTTGTACTACTTATATGAAATTATAGAGCCGTTATACAGCAAATAAAACTTGGAAAGGTCCAGACGTTCAAAGGACTGGATAAACAAGTTACCATAAGTGAAGGACGACAAGTTGTCTTTAAATAATCAACCATTCATGCTTCGTCTAGGCAGCTCATAAAAAAGGCATTTAATATAATTTGAACAATGTAAACTGATTTGAACACACGCCGATTTATAATCTGAAGAGCATATTAAAATGGGATGGCCATATTAAGTAAATAAATAAACAAATAAATGTGTGGAAAATCTTTTTAGAAGAAAAAAAGTCTTAAAAACGTTAAAGTATCTTTAAAATATTTGGTCACAGATGACAAAGTACATGTCTTTTCATCCGGTAGAATAACTTATATTACTTAAAAATACAATGCAGTTAGAGTAAGTAAGTAACAATATAAGCTAGTTTTAAAGAGCAGTTCACTCTCTTGCGCTGCGGACGAGGGAATGGACGAGCTCTCTGGTGGACCTTTCAGCTTTATTTTGTTTGTCCCCTATTACAGATAGATAGGATCATATTAGAGTCATTCTATACATAAATCTGCACACAAATTGTTTTTAAAATATTGAAAATAGTGAGTGTGTGTTTACATGCACTCAGTAATCTGGTCATAATTGGATTTCTGCAGTTATTTGATTATTCAAATGGTCATATGAACACCACTCGGATCTAGAAATCCGAACAAGAAATCTGATAAAGCGAGCTGGATTTTAGCTCACTAATCAGATTTCTCAGTCTGTTAGCTCTTACTCTGATTTCTTTCATATTTCTAAGTCTGCGCGTGTGCAGAGCAGACTCCTGTACCATAAATAAGCAACCAGCGTTGCCGCGGGTAGGCAGCAAAATACTTTTGGAGTGACACTGAAACCAAACACATTATTGATGAAATGAAGGATTTAAACATTCCTCATTTTCTTGAATAATAAAAAAAAAAGCCACACATTAAGTTTGAATTTTACTTTACATTTACGCCATGTCTTCTGTGAGTTTATTGGCCGGTTGCAAATCAGAAATCTGATTACTGATTGACTCATGTAAACATAGAGTTTTCCAATATCTGATTCCTGGTGTGAGCATTTCATGAGGAATGAACCAGTAGAAATGCTCCAAGAATTACTTGACATAAAATCTCAATACATTAACATACAAGAACGAGGAATGATTTGTCTTATATAAAGTTGCTGTCTTATAAGATGTGAAAATGAATGTTGTATGGAGGTGTGTTGGAGGTGAATGTTGTATGGTGTGGTTTAGTCATCAGGCCTCAAAGTGACCCATGTCTGAACTTCACTGCTGGAAATTACGGTGTAGCGGGCAGATAATCAGCGGGTTTTTAGTCCCTGTATGGAGGTCAGAATTTGCATGCAGCAAGCAGTTATTCATTGTCCTTTACACTGAGGCCTTTTCTGTTCTTTCTGAAGGGAAGACGTTTTAAGGCCGCACATATGTTTGTGTATATCAGACTGTGGGAAGTCAGCACTGGGGGGGGATCAAGATGCTGCTGGTTTATGCATGTGCACGTGAGTGCTTGTGTTGGTGTGAGGTTGGAGATTATACGACGCGTGGCGATGCTAAGAAGGGTTGTTTATATGTGTGCTGTTTGTATATGCGTGCATGTTGTTTGAAAAACGGATTCACTGATACGGTGTATCTCCTTCCTTTCGAAATGCAAGGATTAAAGGAGAACCGGCTGCCATGGCAACTCTGAAATGTAGGTCTCGAGCTCCACGCTGGAGAAGCTAGCATTTTGGGAATTAATAAAATGGAATTTATTGTGTCTGGCATCCAATTTATCCTGATATTAAGGGATCCAGGGGCGGCCAGAGAGCGGCAGAAGGAGTCCCTCCCGACAAGCTCCTTTATGGTGCTGGTTTTATACCCTTCATGCTGCCCTGAGATTAATCAGGCAGGTTTGACACGTTTAGCACACCTCCAGCTCCTGTTTGATACGCTTAGTTTGCCGTGTGATAGGGTTTGTTTGGCCTACGTGTCCCCTGTGTCCCCCACTGGAGTCACAATGGATCTCATAGTGAAGCAGTACCCCAGTGTAGTGCATAGTAGAGTAAGGCCCTAATGCTGATATTCAAAATAGAGTCTATAGCAAAGTAAGGCCCAGTGTTATTCTAGTCCAAAATGGTAACCAGTGCTTTTCTAATTCAAAGTGAAGTTCATAGACCCTAGTGCAGTCCTCTTTCGTGAAGTCTGTAGTAAAGGATGGTCACCAAAGACATTCAGAGCCGTGTAAATCCATGTAAAGTACAGCCTGTGCAGTTCTGATCTACCGTGTGGTCTAGATCACTAGTTGGTTGGTCTCAATGGCAAACAAAGCAAAGCTCTGGTGGAAATACAGACCATTTTGGAAAACCTCTTCAGGTATTTCATGACGTTTTGACTCAGTTTCAGTGTCACTAGACCCCTAGTAGCCTAGATTATTTTCTGTTGTTTATGCTGTTAAGTCTAAAGTCGTTTTGTTGCAGAGTTATGTAATCAAGTGTGTGTAGCCAGCTGTCAGGTCTGAGGAATTGCAATCGAACATTTGTTCATATAGTATGTGTGTTCCATGTAAATGGGCTTTTACTGATTGGATAGCCTTGCATGATGTTTACTCTTCTGTTTTGCTTACTGTTGATAAATGTACTTAAAGACCAAAGATTTGTACCCAGCTAGCTAGCCAACAGTGAGTGTGTTTACATGCACTCAGTAGTCCAATAATAATTACATTTCTTCGGGTATCCGATCATTCAAATGGACATGTAAACACCATACTATGATTTTGAAATCTGATAAAGAGGCTGGAATTTAGCTCAGATTTCTCCGAGCATGTGAACTCTTACTCTGATTTTTTTTTGGATTTCTCAGTCTGCACATGTACAGGACAGACTGCTGTACCAGAAAATAAGCAAGCTGCGCTGCTGCGAGGTGGCAGCGAAATACTTTTAGAGGAATACTGAAACCAAACACAAAATAGAGTAATTAAATATGTCTCATCTTCTAGATGAGTCATGTCCATATTCATATTAATAAGTGGCACAATGTCAGATTACTCACAAAATTTTCTACAGTTATCGGATGATTAATTGCATATAAACACACTCAATGTCTGTAGTTTAATAATCAGAGGTAAATTGGTTCGTGGTGTTAGTAATGCTAGGTAGTAACACTGGTTTACAGTAGTTTGCATATCATGTTCTCAGAACTTGACTTGATGGCTTTGAAGCTGACAGTAAAGTGTTGCACAGAGGGCTGTTCTAAGTCAAAATAAACAACTGGCACCAGTTCTATTTTAAGGCATAGTTAAGTCTATAGTAAAGCACCAATGCTGTTCAAGTTAAGGATACCTTAATACTATCTTTATCTATGGTGTCTATGGTCAGGGTGAGAAGTTAGTTCATAGAGTTTAGTGTATTGTAAAAGTCTGCAATATTTCAGTTTGGAAAACATTGTATATGCTGAAAATAAAAAGAAATGATATTTTTCCATTTCCTCAGGCTTAGATAATGCGCATCTCCTAGTCTGAGAGATCTGTAGTGCACTATTGGGATTGTTTCTTTTCAGGGCGTGTGTAAGTAAGTGTTTATAAGTGTGTTGAGAGTGTGTGTATGTGTGAATGTCTACACCCCACAGTCTTAATCTGGTGAGCAGATTTGCTGCGATTAGCGTGTTATTTTGAGCGGCTTTGACTGGGCCCTGGAAACTCGCAGTGCCTAAAGCTAGTCTTAAGCTTTTCAGGAGAAGCAAAAGCGCTTCTGCTAGTATGAGGCCTTTCTTGCCCCGCCATAGTTGCAGCTGATTCCTCCTTATCTCTCTCTGTATTGTCCTATCAGCATGCGAAATAAAACCTCTACAGTGAATATGCTGGCGGAAAACAACCAAAACAGCAATGCGCTGCAGAGCAGCTGAATGAATGAAGATCAGCTCTGTGGTTCCCAAGCACAATGGGCAAGGGTTTAGTTTTAGTTTACTGTGTTTGAAGAAGATTTTGCAGCTTACTACGGTACAGGTTCTCTGAAAGTGTTTCGCTACATTATGAGAGGGCGATGTGATGAGACGCTGAAAACTGAAACAAGAAAAGTAAAACTTTAGCTTTTAACTTCACAAAGTAAGCTTAGACACCAAAACAGAGATATTCAAAAGTCTTTTTATGCAAATGTCTTTCTTAGATGCGAGTCCAAGTGAAGTCTTTAATTTCTGAGGTGTTTGAGTCTAAGTCAGGTCTCAAGTCTGTGAGAGATGAGTCCAAGTCATCGCTTGAATCTCTGAGGTATGAATTAGAGTTTAACGCTCTGATGTTCCTAAGGTGTGAGTTATGTCTAGAGTTCCAAGGTGCAAGTCCAAGCCTAAGTCAAGTCTCAAGTCTGAGGTGTGAATCCAAGTCAAGTCTTGAGTCTGTGAGATGTGAGTCCAAGTCAAAGTTTGAATGTCTGAGATGCATCTCTGAGTTGCATGTCTGAGTCCAATCTTGAGTATCTAAAGTGAGAGTCCAAGTCAAGTCTTGAGTATATGAGGTGCAAGTCCAAGTCAATTCTCAAGTCTTTGAGATGTGAGTCAAGGTTCAAGTCTCTGAGATGCATGCCTGAGTCAAATCTCAAGTCTCTGAGGTCCAGGTCGGAGTCAAGTCTGGAGTCTCTGAGGTGTGAGTCCAAATCAAGTCTCAAGTCTCTGTTGTACAAGTTTAGGTCTAGTTTCCAGTCTCTGTGTGAATTTGAGTCAAGAGTGAAGTCTTACGTCTCTGAGGCATGAGTCTGGCTCAAGTCTCAAGACTCTGAGGTTCGAGTCCAAAACCGCACCCTCACACATTCTATCAATAAAAATAATAATAATGATGTAATAATACTTCTAAAACCTATAACACACCTATAAACCTATAACCACAGCCATTAGTGGATCAATATGTCACCAGATGAAGCTCAGAACAATTAGAGATGGGACACAATGGTCTTTCTAACACAAACTAATCTAAAAAAAGAAAATTATGTTCTGTGGACAGTAACCGTAAACCATTTCAAGACAAATACTCTAATGACAAATTAACTCAGTATCAATCTCTGATCTTTAATGAAGCAGCCTTAAACATTCGTCCATTGTCCCGGTGTTCTTTTAGTCTGAGAGGTTCTCCTCTGATATTTGGCGAACAACACTGGTTAAGGCACAATAAATGGTGCTCCACACAGGGACAGTAGCCAGGCAGTTCCAGGGATTTCTCAAGCAATGCATGTCATCATGAAGCTTGCCATCTGCTGGGATTAATTTGGTCGCATGAACAGTCAAGTGCAGGCAACCATTAGCAGTGATCTGAATCTTTTCATTGAGCATTAAATCCCTAAATGTAGCATAGCTCGAATGATGCAATGGTACATGTGACTGGTGCAAACAGCTTGAATGAGGTTAGTGTATTCTGAACCCCATAACCCAGTGGTATTTCTGTACAGGCTTGACAGTGATCAGCCTGATTCTGTTCTTTGTGTTTTTTTGTTGTGTCCTGCAGAGTTGGAGGTGGCTCGGATGAGCACAGACGGAAATCTCCCCGACCTGAAGTTTCCTCAGACGGGAGACCAGAGCAACTCCATCCACCTGTCTGCCAACACACTGAAGCAGCACGGCAGGAATGGTGGGTCATCTACAGCCGGACACAGCCTTAAGCCGTGGTGTACCAGTATGAAACTGAATGCCAATCACTTAGCCCTGATAGGCCATGTGTTTCAGTGATTTTACCACCCATCCATTTACATTTAAGACATTTGGCTGACGCTCTTATCCAGATTGACTTACAATTTGATCATTTTACACAGGTAGGCCAAGGTCGTGTTAGGAGTCTTGCCCAAGGACCCTTAGTGGTATAGTGTAGGGTGCTTGCCCTGGTCGGGGATTGAACCCCAGTCTACAGGGTAGAAGGCAAAGGTGTTAACCACTACACTAAACAACCACCTCCACTTTCACCCCGCATTGCTCGAAGGCAGCTCAACACAGTCACATTTCACGCACAGAGAGCCAACAGTGGTGTAGCTAATGTGATATCAAAGTTACAGTGCAAACATATTTTGTTTGATTACATTAATTTAAAAATGTAGTTTATTCATGTTCCATTAGGTTAAATCAGTGTAATGCATGGCATCAAACAGCTTATCGCTTTCATAAAGCACCATTAAAATATTTATTTGAAATGACATTAATCTCAAACAAAAACAAAATCTATTAAATGATATTTAATAACAATTGCAGTAGATGTTTTTTTTCCTTCTATCAATGTCGTCCGCTAACGGTGGGCTATGGTTGCCAAGCAACATACAACCATAGCAGTTTTTAATGCAGAATTCAGTTGAGATGTTTGGTCATATATGTGTTTACTGCTTAAAACATGGCTCATGCAATCAGATTTTAGATAGTGTTATTCTATGAATTTTACTATTATACCATGATAAACCCAGACAACAACAGGCTATATTTGAGGTAGAGAAACATTAATAGATTATAAAAATGAACAGATTTTGTCTTTTATACAGCATCAAAATGGCACTCATTTGATAACAGCTTAGCATATACATTGTACTGCAATGCATATGTAACGCATATGTAACGTACAATGATTGTGTTTACATGCAAAGATTTTCGCCAATCCACTTGAATACATTCTGATTGCAGTTTAAGGCCGAGGTGTTAATATGCTCACTCTATTCAACAATTTGATGGAAAATCTCTGTTTATATACACGCTAAAATTAATCTGATCCAAAATGAGGCACATGCATAGACGTTACCATGACAATGAGCATCACGTGAGGTCCCAGTCAGAGATGAGCAGCAGTGAGCAGTGCTTGTGTTTTTAATTACTTTAAAATGATGTCAAACCCAGAAAAAACCTATTTCACATGTACTTATTAAAGAAGGGCGAGAGGAAGACGTCCTATTCTGAGACATAAGCTGGACACCCGTCCTATCGCCATTTTTTTAAAGATCAAATTTAATCTGCAGACCAGTTTCAGCACCTACCATTAAGAATGTTATCAACGTATGGTCTGACTTGAACGTACATGCACAGAACGTACTTATGCGCCCCCTTTGGGAATGTAATCGGATACAGGTGTTTACATGGATGTTATTCTTCTGTTTAATAGATTAATTATAAAATTACCTGCCTAATTGAGTCCATTCAGAAATCGTTTTCTGAATGGGCTCAGTCTGACTTGTCTTACGTGGATGTATTCTGTTCCTTTTGAGCTGTTAGTCAGACTATTAGTGGATCATTGAGCTGCATGTAAACATGACTAGTGGAATTGGTGGACAGTGGAAAGCATTTCAATATATTTTTACGCCATATCACTCCCATTTTTCCATGTTGAGGTTCCCATGCCAATATCATGTATTGACGTATATAGCATTGGGTAGGAGCTACACTCTGCAGGTGGGCAGCTTACGTACCCCTTTCTTCGAGGATTGCATCATGCACAAGTGCCACGAAGGGATCTTATAGACATCATTTAGCCAATTAGCACACAGCTGTAACTCTGCTAACTGCTCCCACTAGCCATCAGTCCTTCTTAGCAGTGTTAACATTATAAAGTGGACAAATTCCTTTAACGGGTAATCAATGAGACTTTGTGCCACAGGGACAATGAAGAGTGATGTTTTTCTGCAGCTGTTGGGCGGAAATCTTGTCCAGGCTCTAATGGCTTCTCTTTTCCTGTTTGTTGTAGAAGTGTCAAGGTTAGCATGTGGCTAAGATCAGCTAACCATACACCTTCTGCACAGAGCTGTATGGATATGATAGGGCAGGATATTATCCGTGTTTGTCTGGCTGAGAAATGTTCATTGAGCTAGATGAGTTTTGTTTTGGAGGAGGAGGAGTTTTTAGAATTTGCTGTGACACTTCTGGGATGTGTGGGATCTATACCGTATTCTAACGAGATGCTGGGGAGATATTTTTAAAAGATGCCCACTAGCGATTTTCACTTCCTTTTTTTCACCAAAAAAGTCCCAGTGAGCCAACACGCTTATATAAGCATTCCCATGTTGCATAATGAAGGGAAAGGAGACAGTATTGGAAGAGCTTAGTGGTTTTGTTTTGGCATTGAATTGAAACCTAGCCTAAGCTGTGCTTTTTACAGCTTGGAGTTTAATATATTAAAAGTTCATTAAAAGTGAAGTTTACACGCAGATTGTTATTCACTATAAATGAAGGTGAGTCATTAGTGGTGAGGCCATTTCTGGTTTACCCGTCTGTTCCCTTTGAAAGCTCAAAACCAGAAAACTGATGGGCTTATACAGTGCTGTTCAATAGTCTGCACCTGCTCATCAAAGATTTTTCTTTATTTTTGCAATTTTCCACATTCTAGAATAATAGTGTGTATACAGTAAAGTCTGTTTTTGTTTGTTTGTTTAACCTGAAAATAAACAACAGAAAGTTTTGCAGTCTTGAAAATCTTAACAATGGAAAAGTTATGACACTTGAAATGGAGAAGAAATGTTCAGAATTCTGCACTATTTCTGGGTCACAAATTAGTTTGAAACACATTTGTGAAATTGTTAAGGCCTTGATACAAAAAGGTCAGCCTTAATCTTTCCATTGAAGCTCTTCTTCAGTCGACTCACAGGTGGATTTGATCTAATGACCAGAGGCATGTCCACAAATTTGTCTATACCAGCTTGAGTGCATACTCAAAAGAGAACTCCCCACCAAATACTGAGAAATTCTGAAATGCATGTAAACATGTGAAGATTCTACTTTTCAGTCAGATTGTTATTTTAATAATTTGTAATAAAAAGAACCTTGGTATAAAATTAGAATGGAATGCACAATAGATGGATTTTCACCAGTAGTTTCAGACTTTTGGACACCACTGTATGAAATAACATGGAACATTAAGTGTTCGATAAATAATTATTATTTTTATTACACTGTCTTGGCTTTGAAGATGTTCTATATATGCTGAAAGCTTGTTGCCTGCTGAACACAGCTTGTTGGAGGGATCAAAATTATATTTGTTTAATCATTTTTTCCTTAGAAATAGATTGATACATAGGGGCAAAGTGCCCTGGCAGAGAGCTACTGCCACTGTTTTACATTTCTAACCACTGACTGGAATCTGGTGAGACTGCCACTTAGTTTCAGGGTCAGTGACCTATTAATACTTCAAGTAGGCACGGAGTGATGTTTTTTCTCATAAAATTGGCTCCACCCATCACATCGCAACCAAAATGTGATTGGTTGATCCCGCTGTCCGTTCCTAATATTGGTTGTTAATCTGTTCTATACTATTTAAGTAGTGGAATATAAAACAATAAAAACAATAGGCCAGGATATTTTTGTATGTTTGAAAATAGCTTGGGAAATTTATTTATTTATTTATTTTGACAAATTGTCTCCTCAGTTTATCTGTGTCTAAGACTCCCCCAATCACATGACACCACCAACGCTAGGAGACTGAAGGCTAGCACAGGCTTCCTCCAAGACAGATGTAGTAGCACCACATCATTTCAAATTGACATTAATGCATCACTGGAGGAGAACACTAATGGCCAACATACACCGACATTGGCTAGAATTGTCCTGGAAGACAATTGAATGGCCCTGGCTTCGCTGAAGAAGGAACTTGAGATCACCTGATAACAGTGTCAGTGCTTAGCAAATGGAGAAAGTGAGTGCATATGTTCTTATTGATATAAGAAGTGGATTGGATTGGAGTAGTTGGATTGCCACACCCCTCAACTGTACATTCTGTGGTTAAATCCAAACCCTGTTTAAGTACACTAGGAAGTACACTGCCTAGTAGGTTATCTCCTTATGTCCTATGTAGTGCACTATATAAGGTAGTAGGACTACATTTCATATTCAGCCAGTGTCTAATCAGCCTATTATTCTCTGACCTGTCCATCAAATAATTGATTCCTCCTTTTCTCAAGGCTTCATTACACTTGCTTCTATGCAAATGGTTTGCACTTTCTCCTCGTTCGTTGCACTGCATTTTATGAGCAATCCAGTAACCAGGAGTCACACTCATTCATCAAACCTCAGTGGCTCTCCCTCTTTTTCTCTCTCTCTCTCTCTCTCTCTCACGCTTTCTCGCTCGCTCCCTCTCTCTCTCTCTGTCTCTCTTGTGTTTTCTTCATATTTTCACCTGAATGCTAGTTACTCGCAGCCATTGACAGGAATCACATAAATTGTTTTTCTTTTCTGGCGAGTCAGTGAGGCTGACGCAGTGGGAAAGGCGGGGATTGCTCTTTCATTTCAGCGTACAGCAGGGGGGAAATTTAAAAAAAATGTGACAGAAAACCATAACGGGGAGGTTAGGAAACCAAAACGTAGCTTTTATCTAAGCTGGCAATAAAGCAATAATGATATTTCAGTGAAGCTGAATCAAATTGACTCTGTAGTTGGTAACACATTTTTTTCCCCCTTTTTTCTCTCCTGAAACCTTTCGTCACTCGTAGTAAGTGCAGCTGTGAGTAACAAAGCATTATGTGTGTTATGTATTCATTATGTGTTCTGAGGAACCCTGTCTAACCAAAGTTCAAACGAATGCATTATTAATCGTCTTCCTTCTAGAACTGAAGTGCTGAAAGGGTCTTCATTCAAGGTGTGAAGCAGACTTCACTCACTCAATAGCACGAAGAGGCCAATAGTGTTAATGTTACCAGATGCTGTGAAAGCCCTCATTGACCCACATTTATAGCAGGTTATTTATGACGTTGAAGTGCTGCTGTTGGATCAGTTTCTTCTTCACTGTGAAGTTCTATTGAGAAACATGCTGTTCCTGGGCCTGTCATCTTGACAGCTTTGCTGAACATGAAGCTTCTCCTCTTCAGTGCCTGGTTTAACATGTTAATCTCCATTACTTAGAAGTGTGCAATAGTTCATTACTCAATAGAATTGAAAAGCATTGCAGCAGTGGGATGACAATGCAAGACAGTCCCAAAAATCAAAAAGCAAAACTGCATCTCGAGGGGAAAAATAAAACACCATTTTAAATGTTTAAAATGTTTAAAACAACGGATATAAAAAGTCTGCGCACCTTGGAAAGATGTTTTTTTGTTGTTTTTTGTAAAATACATCTGAACTTTATCTACTGTAACTGTGAAATGACCTATATATATTGTAAAAGTAAGTGAAAACCAATCAGCAACATTTTAGGCTACACATAATAATAAATAGATAAATTTACAATGTCCTGGTTGCATGAATATGCAATATTCTGATATATATGATAAGACCAAGGTTGAACATTTTGGCCATAATTCTAAAAGTGTATGTCTCGTGAAAAATATCAAAGCACAACACCAAAAGCACCCTACGCACTGTGAAGCATGGTGGTGGTAGCATCATGCTTTGGGACTGCATTTCTGAAGAAATCATTAATAGCTCCAATTACAAGTCGATTTAGCCGCAAAACTTTCAGACGTCTAATAGAAAGATATGGAGGAATTGCACCTTTCCCCAAAAGACCCAAAGCATCCTGTGAAAACAAAAACGGGCTTTTAATGGTCTTACAAACAGATCTTTAAACAAGTAAATACACAGAGTATTGATGGATATATACATATTTGAAAAACAGTGTGTTAAATGTTCCAAATATTCACTTAAAGATTAAGTCTGCACTATGATGAGCTCAAACCCATGAGTAAAAATCCTTATATTTTAAGCTTGTCCCAATTTTATTTATTTATTTGTTTATTTTTTGCACGAGTGTACATCCAAACCAGCAAAGGAATGACTTCACCGAAGATGATTAGAATGGACCAGCCAGTCTGAATCCAGTAGAAAATCTGTGGGGTGACATAAACAGAGCTATGCACAGGAGATGCACGTACAGTTTGATGGACGTTTTTGCAAGGGAGAGTGGGAAAATATTGTCAAGTCAAGATATGCCACGCTGATAGACTCGTACCCCAAATAACTGTAGCATATCAAATTTAAGTGACGCTGCATTTGTAACCCTTTAGAATAAAATGTTGTATTAGTCTGTAAAGCTAATCCAGGTGGATCTGTAGCTAATTTCTGCCATTTCAGTTCATGTTTATGTATGTTTATGCAAAGCATTGGTGGATATGTACATGAAAAATATTTGGCCCACAATTCCCATGATGATGCTTCCCTAATAATTATATTATAATTGTATATATTAATATACAATATGTATATATTAATAATGTAATATATTATAATGAATGAGTTAAGCAGTATTGTAATCATGTTTTCTCCCCTTTGTACCTCCAGGTGAGATTCGCATGGCGTTTGTGCTCTATAAGCACCTGGGCACATACCTCTCCACTGAAAACGCCAGCATGAAGTTCAGCAGTGAAGCCCTCGGCACCAACTACTCCGTCATCGTCAACTCGCCCGTCATCACAGCCGCCATTAACAAAGACAGCAACAAGGTTTACCTGTCCGACCCTGTCATATTCACTGTCCGCCACATACAGGTAAGAAGACTGAAGCAACTATATTTCCATCCCAACGTCCATCCACTTCCATCCCATCAAATCTAAGTTACCGTTATACACTTAAAGCAATAGTTCAGTGAAAAAAATCTAAGTTACACAACTTTCCTGTAGCCTAAATGCGCTCAATCAGCCAGGACATGGTTTTTCACTGAGGCTGATTCCGCTGACCAGAAGTGGAAGCTTATAGCTACTGATTAGCACGATATAAACTGCATGTTTAAATCAAAAAACCTGCCTCAAACTGTCTCGAGTTGTTTAGGAATCTCAAACAGATTGGTATAATGTTTTATTTTTCCATAAAACAGGATAAAAGTGCAAAATTCAACTTCAAGATGGATGCTATTACTGTTTTAGCTATACCCATATATAACCCCCACTCTAGGGTTAGCCTTAAATTGGTTTTCACTAATTTAAGTCGGTTCTTTCTAATTGCTGTTAATTCAACTTTGTCATTATATTTATTCTATTAGTCAGCCTGTGACGTAGATCGCAATTACAGCAGGCTAACAATGCAGACACCAGCAGTTATTTATAGCCATCACGACTAGCCAGCTAGCTAACTAAGCTAAATGTTTGCTTGCAAAATGCTGTCAGTTGAGCTTTGTGAAGATCACATTCGTTGGTAGTCATGGCTCTTCAATAACTGCTCAATGGGAGGCTGGCTGCCTTCTTTTTTCTTGCCTATGGTTTAATGGAAATCAAGTAAAAAGGAGCCATTATAGCCATTGTGTTAGCATGCATTATATCACTGTTCTGATTGGCTGTTTTGTGAAACTTGTCTCACAAATGCAAGTTTGAAGTAAGTTGCAGTGGGCCTCATGTTATGCAACGGCAGTGAAATTTATTTTCATAAACACTTCCATCAACTTATGTTGAGCAAATGTAATGCTAGCCTAAGTGAAACTTTCTGCCCTTCCTCCTCTTCAATTTGTCCTGTTCAGTAGACTTTCCTCACCTCCAAGAGGTTGTGTGGAGTGGGGTAAGTGGGTACCTGAGGCATCTGTATAAATACAGGCTTTATCACTTTTCCCTGCAGGCCGCTTACTCATGCAGCTAGCGTTTATGCTAGTATTAGCTTTCTTCTTCCACTCGATTTCCATCAGGAACGCACACACATACTCACACACCTATTTGCCTCCAGCACTTATTAGACAGGTTAAGGGACCTCTGGAAGTTGCAGATATTCTATATGTATGTGTGTGCATGGATGGGTAGGTGGGAGTGTTTTGAGCGAGGGACTGCAAAAGAGAGCGAGAGATAGAGCGAGGAAGAGAGACTTGGAGAGATGATGGGTTTACTGTGAAATATAAGAGATTGTGGTAGTGTTCAGGTCATTGGCGTTATTAAGGCTTCCCTCCCACCTGCTATAATTTGGAGGATGAAGAGCATTGCATGAATGCACAGTGGTTCAGTGGATTACGGCCCAACGTTTACATCTCTCTCTGTTTCTCTTCCTCTCTTTTCTCTCTCTTCAATTCAGTTCAAAGTAGAGATGCCCCAATATAGAACTTTTGGTTAGATAACAACTACAAGTTACTGATGTGTCCGTGCTAATAAGCTTGACTGCTGATCTAACAACAACAAATTTACCACCATAGACTGAAGTGGTGTGCCATTCTGTGGTCAGTGACATGCCCAAATAAGGAGCTCCAGTTCTAAGTGGCTTTTCTCCATGGGGAAAAATGAACAGCGTTTTTGATAATTGCTGCCATTGCACCCTGTGGTGATCAAAGAGGATTATCATTGGGTTATCAATAATTCATGAGATTGTGAATATTCAAAATATGAAGATCACTATGTCCATGGTAGAAGCATAGAAATGACCATGCATGAAGTTTAATACTGTACCTCTGCTTCATTCTATAACAACACTGACTTCTTAAATGCCGGGTACTACTGCCAGTGCAGCATGCTGACCACCTTGACTGAAAGCTTGGGTATTTTAGTAATATTACTAGTCTTATGATGCCAGTATCAAATTTTGGCTAATTAATGGGTAATTTAGAGGATCCAGTGATATTCACAGGAAGAACCTAACTAGAGCAAAACATACCAAGTTTGACTTTTTTTGACATTTTTTCTCTGGAATTTTAAAGAACACCATTCGTTTTTCTTATAGGACCCAGAGTTCCTTGTATGTGCATGTCACCGACTACAGAATGACACACAACTTCACAGACCTATGTAAAGTGACTTTCGGTGGTAGGTGAATCTAACATTAGCCCATGGACTGTTATATTTAGTATAGCAACCCTACTTACCTCCATGTATGTGTAAGCTTAAAATAATAAACCAACTGGTTGTACCTATTGCCTGTAATTCCGATACAAAAACGATAATTACATTTCTCTATTTATCGGCAGATGAAGCATCAACCACCAATATATATCGTGTAACCATCGTTCTAATTATTGTTTTGTAATAATATTGCCCAAGCATCTCAGTGGTGCTAATGCTCATGTCAGGAATAAACGAGGGGAAAAGCTGATGTTTCTATGTTAGTCTTAGATCTTCACAAAAAAGACTGCAGTGGAACATTTCATAGATGTGAACATTTCTTTCTCACCCCTCATTAAAGCCCTCCTTTTCAACTCACAGTGATGGATATTGTTAAAGAATTTCAGACTGTATTCCTTGGTGTGATTTTAGCATGATTGCATCACTAGAGTTGTTGTAACATGCAGCTATAAAGAAAATCTATTTGTTCCTCTAAATTTGTTCCTCCTTTGATTTTCCCAATCAAAGTGAAACCGCACTCTCTGAAGGAGAAGAGCAAGAATAAAACTCACTGCCAGTTTTCCCAAATTTCTCTCCTGGCATTTTGGGGCTTTGTGTCCCCCTGTCGATGCACCAATGTTTACATCATGAAAGAAGATGCTAGCATTTCCAGGAAGGACAGTTATGACCAATTAGTATCGACATACACTGGAAACAACCTTAAACTTAAATCAAGGGTTAGAGCAACAACTCATTTGCCTTGTAAATGTATGCCACAGATCATTAAGGTGATGTTAGATGCAAGCCTAAAATGACAGATCTTCATCAATGTAAAAATAATTAATTCACAATCATGCTCACAAGTGCCTCCTACTGGCCAGGGCCCTAGGTTGTATAGTTCAGTGAGTAGGTCGTGTCTGAACCCTTGTCCTCTTCTTTACTCCTACAGCAGTCGGAGGAGAACTTCAACCCCAACTGCTCTTTCTGGAGCTACTCCAGGCGCAGCATGACGGGCTTCTGGTCCACGCAGGACTGCCGCCTCCTTGGCACCAACCGCACTCATACCACCTGCTCCTGCACTCACCTCACAAACTTCGCCGTGCTCATGG
The DNA here is from genome assembly GCF_015220715.1 of Pygocentrus nattereri. Lineage (NCBI taxonomy): Eukaryota > Metazoa > Chordata > Actinopteri > Characiformes > Serrasalmidae > Pygocentrus > Pygocentrus nattereri. The sequence continues at coordinate 24,780,669 of NC_051232.1, forward strand.
CCCATGTGGACGTTAAGGTAGGAGATCCATTGTCCTGCTCTGGTTACTGTTCAGCTTATGTGAACAATTTGGTCAAACTTCCAATGCAAATTAAATGATGTTAGCATATGTGCTAACAGCCAACTCTTTAGAAAGTGATAATCCTGAAAATAACAATTGACAAAAAGCAATTTTGTTTGTTTTAGTCATTAGTGTCCTGACCTGGAAAGGGGAAAAACTAAACACTTCTTTGACAAGAGGTCTTTAAATCTGGCCTTGGGTCCAGTTTCTAGTCCTGGATTTTGTGGTCACTGGTAGATGTGACACTAGGTAAGCTCAACAGTCAGTTAACTACCAGTGATTCCAAAATCTCGGATAGGGGTTGGCAACATGCGGCTCTGGAGCTGCATGCAGTTATTTTACTGTTGCGGCTCCACAGGAGAGTTACATTTTAAGGTAGAAATAAAATAATCCTCCTTTACAGTAAAACAAAGCCCTGCTGATCATTCAAATTTAGCAGTAAATAGCCTTAAATAGCCTTCACCAACCTTTAACCCTGAAGATTGGAACTCAGACTGCTGGCATAGCAACACAGACAACAATCTTGCCAATGTAGCAGCTAACAAAACCACAAAGAGAAAGATTTAAAACATACATTGATAATTTGGAGACAAACATACTTCTTTATGTTTATAATCACTCCAGCTGGTTTCCTGATACTCTATACTATAATCTGCAATGAGAAGCTGTCAAGCATTAAGTTGCAAGGCTGAAGTCAGCTCCTCATTCCCCAGCTTCTTGTTTGAATTTTTCCACCTTAAATCGTGCAGCAGTTACTTTCTGGCACCTCAGGTAGAAGAGGAAAATTTGTAAAAGAAACTGCTGAATGAAAAGCTGATTTCAGCATTGTAAAAAGTCAAAATGCTGAGAGATGTTTGACAAGAAACTGTTCTACTGTTGGGAAAGTTTCCAGCTGGATATGTGAGAAAATGAGCTAAAACTTAAAGCAGTCTGCATTTGATTTATATTTTATTTTTTAGCCTTTACTAGAACATTAGCACATACTAAAACATATTTACAGTCAAGATGGTAAAATGGACATAAAATGTTGTGGCTCTCAAGGTGGTTTGACTTTTGTTGAAAGGACAAAATGGCTCTTCTTAACATTTGGATTTCTGACTTCTGATATAGGACCAGAAACAGGATTCAAGGCCCAGATTTGGAGATCCCTGGTCTAAACGTTCACCTCGTCACATTGATTAGTTTTGTCGTGCCCATACAGCTTTGCGTTTGCCACTCTGTTCCTGTTTAAGGAGCTTAGAGAGGGAAAGCTAACCACCAAGCAGAAGCCAACCTAGCATACATAACTTATCTATCAAGCTAGCTTCTCTGTCTGCATGCCTTTTGTTTGTCTAACCCATCATGAGACATTCCAGAGATTCAGACAGAACAGTGACCTTTCATTCTTTAAGATGTTTACACATTACAGCCAGATATGCAATGGAGTCTACAACACCATCTGTAAAGGTGAAGCCCACTTGCTCTAGTGTGGTTTGTCCTGCTTCTGTGGTATAGCAGACTGAGAGTCTTGCACAGAGGGATGTCAGTCAAGCATGCTCATTAGAATTCTAAGCTGCATCCCAGTTCAGGGGCTACATCCTTCGGATGCTGCATTTGAAGGCCGATTATGTCACAGCGGCACGACAAAGTTTAAAAGAACTTTAAAAGAACTCGACAGGAGCGGTGTATCGTGATGCAGCGATAAGGGAAGGAAACAGCGGTACTGTGACGCAAACAGGAAATCCGACATATTTCATCGACTCAGAATGTATATCACAGATATAACACAGTTGAAAACAATAAATTCCTTCATTCTCCCCATAGAACATACTATAAAAGGTATGTTCTTGCAAGCTTAATCAATCTATTCCTTTCTCTTCTTGAGAAATATGGCCACAATACCAACTTTTCCTGTTGCCCCAAAGGGAAGTATAAAATGAAGCAGTATCTGTAAGATCCCAGAAAACACACCTCCAAAAACGTTGCTAACCCAGTTAAAGGCCTTATTAAGAGCTCCTTCAGGAGCAGGATTTGGAATGAGTCTATGTAGATCTGCAACATATTTTTCAATATTTTCATAGTTATCTGGAATGTAGATGCAACAGGAGGTATTAGGAATAAGACTTAGCCCTCATTTTTCTAAAGTCAGCAGGTCTAAAACTTTCCTATTTTTCAGCACTACTTCCCGTAAAGCACGGAGTTCATCATTTACTAAGCGGAGAGCTTCACTAGTCTCATTAGCTAGTTTCTGTGTGGAAAAAGAGAAATAATTTGTCTTCTGTAAGGCATCTACAATACATCCAAATGGAAATATAAGACCAGGGGTCCTTCATAACATGACCATTCCATGTTTGTATACCTCCTAGGGTAACACCAAGTTCCCTTTTCACACGATGTAAAGGTCTATGAGATTGTAATGTAATAGGAGGCATGACTATAGCTATGTAGCAGGAACCACACCATGAATCAGATGGAAGTGATGGATAAGCCTTATTTCCACAAACCCAATAAAAACCCAAAGGAAGAAGTTCACTCATCCAGATACAGCATGGGTTGGTATTTGTGGTGGTAGCATGTTTACATCAAAATGTGCCATTCATAGAGAAGGCAGAGATTAAGACAGGACATGTACTGTTTCCCAGATAAATGTCCTCTGGATAACAAGGTTTATTAATACATACCCAACCTGGGGAAGCCCTCACAGGAATGGGATCTGCTAATCCATAATTCTGGCTAGCTGTATCCTGATAATCACATGCTATATTTAAATGTTGATAAATCATAAAGTTGTATCAATGTATAATATTGTATAAATATCAGTACTTTTGACTTTAATAGTATACTGCCAGCCAACAATCCTGGAGTTATCAGCGTTTGGATTTTAACAGGCAGCTCTATTTGACCAAAGATATTTGACAATAGGCAATAGCTAGTTATCTTCACTTTTACCATCTTCCATCATTTCCTAAGATATGATTTTGTGCCCACAGGATGGCCTGAGCACAAACCATGTTGTGGTCACAAACATCCTCCATTATGCCCGCAAAAGCTATTGTCAGAGTGTTAATGAAAACTACAACTTTAATTGATTCTTTAGTCCCTTTCTTTGTATAAAATGTATTTTATATAAATACTACAAAAATATCTTGTAAGTCTTTTATTATGCAGCTTGTCGTAGTGGTAGCCGTCTTCATTTCCTGAATATAGGGAGACAATGCAGATGTGTCCAAACAACTCCAGGGTAGTGTCAGGGGACTTAGATAGATGTCAGTTCATCGACTGTCATTCAGGAACCCATCTGATGTACTGTTCCTTAGTCACAGTCTCCGATCAGCCCTGGGTATATCCTGGAAACAAAATACACAAACACTGCGGCAGTATCATTCTTCTGACACAAATCATGTCGTATGTCCTTGTGTAAAGGTTTGGTTTAGCCCTTGTAATTGATACCTTCTTTTCCTACCTACCCTGGGTCCTGGCCTCTGGAGGGATTAGGGAAGCGCTAGTCACAAAGGGGAGTTAGGAGATCTTCACGCTGAGGGTCACCTCCATGATTTCTTCATATCATAGTTCTTCCTCAGAGCCTCTCTCAACCAGAGTCACCCATTTATCCCTGTGCTAGCTATTACCATCAGGTGGTGGTACCACCTTGGTATGGCTCACATGTATCCATTTAGGTTTTCCTTGACATTTGACAGCAGAGGGTGTAGTAAGGAGGACCTGATATGGACCTTTGCACTTTGGCCCTAATGGCTGAGTGTTATGCACGTTAACCATAACCCACATACCTGAAACGATAGCGTGTCCCCCCTTAGTAGGTTCTTTCCATGCAACCAACACTTGGTTCTGAGTGGCGGCAACAGCCTCAGATAAGGTCTGGCAATATTGCAGCGGACTATCAGACGTGACATGTATGTCTGCTGCAGTCAATAGTTCCTGGAAGTGACAGTACATATTTGATAGACAAAATACAAGCCCTTTTAACTGCATTATCAGCTAAACAGTTGCCTTGGTGTTCAAAAGACATGGCAGAAGAATGGGCTTTTATTTTAATAATAGCAATCTGTTTTGGAAGTGTGAGTGCATCCATTAGGTCAGCCACCTGCTGAGCATGTTTCACTGGGGTTCCTGTCAGAAATAGCTGTCAGAAAATGTCTTTGCTTCCATAAGGAGCCCAAATTGTGGCATATGCCGTGAACATACTTTGAATCGACATATAGATTTGCTTTTAAACCTTTAGCAAGCACACAGGCACGAATTAGTGCCACGTGCCGTTTAAGAGCAAGGAAGAGACTGAGTGTGGACATGTAACAGTGAACCTGATCCAAAACAATTAGAGCAACAGCTAAAACAGACAGATAAGTTGCCTGAATCGCTCTCAAGCAAGGCGACATACCAACTCTCTCTCTCTCTCTCTCCATGAGTTTGAGTTAAACAGCTAGACACAAATCCTAGTTATTCTGAAACAAACAAGTAAATGGTAGTTCCATGTTCACTAGACCTAGTTCTGGGGTTTTGCGTAGAGCAGTTTTAAGGGAATGAAAAGCATACAACTGATCATTATTTAGCTGAAACTCAGGCTGCTGATTTTCTATTTTAGTTAGATAATGGTTAAGCAGATTTTCACATAAGCCTCAATGCAAGGTTGTCAGTATTTGCACAACCCCACAAAAGACTGTTGCTGTGCTAACGCATTAGGTCATAAATAGCACATACTGTGGCACATCAATCAAGTATGTAAAAAAAAAAAAATACAACTATAAGACCTTGCCCCATGAACTGATTGATGACATCTAATGCCACCATGGACAACACAGGACAACCATAAAACCTGCACAGACCCCAGTACAGGTCAGAGGTCAGTGCTACGTTGGGCTTTCAAACTATTACATGTGACAAAAGTCACTGTTGATACCCAGAGCAAAGGAACAGAGTTGAACACAGACTCCTGTGCCATACAATACAATACAATACAATACAATACCAGTAAATTACAATACACAGTGCATTCAACAATAAAGTAAACTACAATACTCAGTGCAATACAATAAAATATAATATAAGTGCAGCACAATATAATGCAGACAACACTTAATTCAATGCTTATTTAAGTGCCGTGTAAAGAGACACAGCTTCAGTTGTATCTGAAACTCAGCCCTGAGCTTTTCAGGGAGTTAGTCCCAGTCACTGTATCAGACAAGGTTAAGCATCGACTTTTCCTTACGTTTATACTTCCACAGGCCTATTTTGCCTTGGAGGCAGCATGCATTAAGACATGCTCTGCGAGTTTTCTCTCTGCTTGTTTGCCAGAATGACATATGTAGCTTCTCATCCAGGGACCATATTTTATCTGGAACAGGCACTTCCTTTTGATAGCATTTTTCCAAACTCGATGAGTCTATATGTTTATATAACTGTTCATCCACTCCGACAATGAAAACATTATCAGACCAATCAGGTGCCACCCTACCACCACTCTGTGTGGTATCTAATTCTCCTGCCATGGGCTTACAGTAACAGGCCACGATACAGGCCTAAACACACTACCGCGGTCCTTCCCCTCTGTACCATTAATGAGAGGAGGATAACCTTACTGGAAAATAGGGCTTGCTTCAAAATGAGCACTCGCCTACACCGTAGAGATGACATGACCAATCCGGGTCACGGCACCACTGTAGAAATACAAACCCTTGGGATCCATTGAACCAGCCATATGTCTGTTGCAGTGAAGTTTGTTGGTTGCGTGAGCAGGACAACAGACAACCAGCTAGCTCGTAAGACATTGGGCTAACACAGTTATTTAGCTAGCCATTAATAGACACACCCCATACAGGACAAGTAACAGGTGTGTCAAAACATGACCATATAGGAATAACCACAAAAATAGGCAGCTTAAAATACAATGTCAGCACATGCGCACAGATACAGATTGTATATCACAGATATAGCACAATTCAAAACAATAATTTCCTTCAACTGTGACTGAAGAAGCTTTATTGCTCTGAATACACAATGAAATAAGCCTCAGTTTTCCTTTCTCTGACATCGATTGGACTCGTATATGGAGCTTGCTGTATATCATCCACTCTGATGCTGCCCATGAATATGAAGTTTATTGACCGTGCGGCTGCCGCTGCTGCTGTTTTGGTCTTTTGTGTGCGAATGCCCTCACAAGATGACCTCGGCCAGCGGTGGGAGCATTTCTGAAAATATTTTTGTAGCATTATTTCGAGATCGATGTGCACTAAATGCCGTTTGATGGTTGTTGTTCTGCCTGTATTAGATGTCAGGCGTACGGCTTGATGACAGCAGTGTTTAAACACAGAAAAAAAGAAAGAATGGTTTGCCTGCTGAGAGAGAGGGAGAGAGAGAGAGAGAGAGAGAGAGGAAGAGAGAGAGAGAGAGAGAGATGCTTGATATCAAACAAAATCTTCCCAGGTGCATTTATTCAAAAAGCCTCATTTCCATATTTTTAAGTGTTGCCTTTCCCCCCATCCCTCTAATTCTTTTATTTCTCGCTCTCTCTCTATCTCACTCTCTCTTCTTCTCGTATTTTCTCTTCTGCCCTTCACTTGCTGCTTTTCTTACTTTAGTTCTTCTCTCTCTGTTTTTCATTTATCCCTTTCTCTTGTCCTCTTGTTTCTGTCTCTTTGTTCTCTTTCCATTTTCTCTGTCTGTAATTCTTCCTCATTGTCTTATTTCTCTTCTCACTCTTTTTCTTTTTTTACTCTCTCATTCTTTCTCTCTCTCTCTTACTAATTTTATGATTTCTCTCTCCTGCTTTCTCCCTCTCTTACTTTCTTCTGCTTCTCTTTCTCTTTTTCTTTCCGTTTCTTCTCAGTCTCTTTGATTGTCTTCTCTCTCTCTTTTCTCCCTTATTCTTCTTTTTCTCTCATTCTCTTCTCTCTTTTACGTTTTTATGTTTGCTGTGACTCTTTTCTTTTCTCTCATTCTCTTTTGCTTTCTTTCTGTTTTCTCTCTTCTTTCTGTTTACTTTGCCACCTCTGTTATTTTTATTCTTCTCTCTCTCTCTCTCTCTCTCTCTCTCTCTCTCTCTCTCTCTCTCCCACACAGCTGCTGGAGGTTTTAGCAGGGAATAAAAACCCTCCATCTGAATATATATGACAGAGACATAAAGGAGAGAATTAAAAAATGGAGAGAGGGAGAAAGAGAGAGAGCAGGAGAGAGTGAATGGAGGGAGAAAACAAAGATGTGCGGGTGTGCGCTCAGTGAACCGACAGGACTGATACTACACCGACAAACATCTTCAGAGAAGGAGAGAGAGCGAGATAGAGAAAGTGAGAAAGAGGAGGAATGGATGAGAAAGAGATGAAGATGAGGGGAAAGGGAGGGGGGGAGAGCAATAGATAGATAGATAGATAGATAGATAGATAGATAGATAGATAGATAGATAGATCAAAAAAAGGAAAAAGATAATGTGATCTATATAGAAGGAGAGAGAGAAGGAATGAGAGAGAACTATAAGGGATGAAAGAAAGAAGAAGAGAAATGGGGAAGATAAAGAGGAGGAGAAAAGCAATAGAGGGAGAGAGAGGAGAGCGGGAGAGAGGCTGATAGTGAGAGGAGCTAGGAGAAAGAGTGGAAAGGACAAAGAGAAAGAGCGACAAAGGACAGAAAAAGAATGGCGGAGTAGAGAGGAGTGACGGGCGTTTTGATTAGCCTCTCACAAAGAGAGAGACCTGTGGGCTGTCCCTACGGTCCAGCAGTGAAAGGACAGGAAAGAGAGGACTCAATAAACGTCCTCTCCAAGCTGCTGTACATGCTTGGGGAGGTCAGTGGACTTGAACTGAGAGGGCAAAAGCAGGAGTCCACCCAAATCCCACAGGCAGCAGCAGCGCTGACTGTCTGATATCAGTGCTGTAATGGGTTACTGCTTTATATCATACATATATATATATATATATATATTTGCCGGAAATGCGTTGTAGCACCACCTTACTGATATACAGTTGGAGACTGTTACTGCCTGGTGATTTGATGTGTGTAAGTCATCCTCTAGTCCTTCATCAGTGGTGTGGTGAAAATGATCCACCACACAAATAATATTTGGACCACAGCATTCCTGCAGTCAGAATTTGACCATTCATGAGTAGTGAGGGGGGCTGACAAATTGTGCAGCAGATGAGCCACGCCTGTAACTCTACACCAAAATGGTGAACCTTGATAATGGTTTCTAATAAATTGAAAAGTGAGAGAAAGTACAAGGTAGGCATTCCTAACAAAGTGGCCAGTGAGTGGATGTTCAAGGTAGGCATTCCTAATAAAGTGTCCAGTGAGTTAAAGTTTGAGGGAGGTGTTTCTGATAAAGAGGCCAGAGCGTGGAAGTGCAAGCTAGTTGTTTCTAATATAGTGGCCAGCATGTGGAAGTACAAGGTAGGTGTTCTTAATAAAGTTGCCAGTGAGTTGAAGTATAATTTACAATCTGATTTGCTATGCTCAGATTAGACATATGTAAAGTCTATGGAATGACCATGCAAGGAGGATTAAACATGGTTGCTGTGGAGCTGTATGAGAATGGTGCTTTGATGTATGGAGGGCTGCTTTCAGAAGTGTTGCTGGTAGAGAGTACAGTCTTCTGAATGAAGATATAAGTCATACCTTATTGGTTTATAAACAAAAATAAGTTAAATACCAGACAATAACACAAAATAGCAGATGCTGAAAAACATTTACATTTATGGCATTTGGCAGACACTTTTATCCAGAGTGACTTACAATTTGATCATTTCATACAGGTAAACGAAGGTAGTGTTAGGAGTCTTGCCCAAGGACTCTTAATCGTATAGTGTAGGGTGCTTACCTAGGTGGGGGATTGAACCCCAGTCTAAGTGTATGTGCGATGTGTATCTGGTGGGTTTTGATCATTCCTTTCTTGACATGCAAACTGACCAACCATATACTGGTGTCTTTGCATGAAGTATAGGGTCCAGCAGGTGTTCAGATCGGTGCTAGAACAAAAACAAACCTGCTTGATACAAAGTGGTCTGCTCATTGCCCAGCAACCGTGTCTTCCGATAAAAGCTGCATTGCTTGCAAACTGATAAAACATGGTGTGTGGAAGTGCGTACACATGGCTAGAGTGTGACTGTGGCCATCATGGCATGTAATAAATAACAGACGGCCTGTGTACTTCTGAGGCTTAGCGTTAAAGAGGCATTCTGGGCTATTGCTAGCATTTTAACATGTTATTTGTCATGTTATGTAATTCTGTATGTAGCCTCATCAGTTTGACACAGTTCAGTGTGTGATACAGGTGCGATAGTCAACTTTTCTGGCAGTAGTACCATAATAACAAATAATTTCAAACAGCCCATCCTAATGTATCCTTGTCGTTTTTTAAAAGATCCACCCACTTTCAGGATGCATCATCAGAAAAAGTTTTCCATCGTTTTAAACTGGATAGTCTCAAACTGGGGACGATGGCACAGCGAGTAGGCATGTGTACAGTAGATGTCGTGATGGTCCAGACTGTTTCTTTAACCAGCAATATTAACAAAGCCAAAGTTAAAAACAAAGAATCCAGACACTCATAAGAGTTTAGGCATAGACTAATGCCTTGGGGAAGGCCGTGGTCAGAAGTGGTCAGCCATGGACTCCCATATCGCTCGTCTGATGTTGAAAATCCTCCCCGTGTTAGTTTTGTGTGTGTGAGTGTAATTTGAGGCTGTTATGAATAATGGAATGAGATGGTGGTGCCAAGTAGGCCAGTGTGCTGCTATACTGCTTATGCTGATGCATCTTCTAAAAATCAGAATTTATTCTTGAAACTTAAAAGTCTCAGCTAACAAAAGAAGCAATTTTACTTCTTTTTGAAAGAATAAGCAGAAATTGTGTGGAAAGTGAAGACTCTAAACTTTGTACCATGTTTGTGTGTGTAAGTGGAGGCGGAGGTATTTTATTATGATTTGAGTTTGTGTATATTTATGTATACATTTTGTGTATATTTTTCCTTTACATGTTTGAAACTGAAGTCAGGAGCACATATTTGAACCTGTCATTACAGAATGTCATCGACATGTCCATACAGTTCATTATGAACCAGTGTAATCACATAATTGCGATTGTGTATTAATAGTTTTTGCTTTTACAATAGTTTTGAGACTGTTTTGGTCTAAATGTAGTTTTTTATAACCAATGCATGGTGAATGGAAACATGCAGGCAAAAATACACGTGTTTTTTTTTTTTTTTAGATTTACCACTGTTCTACCATCTTCAGCAATACAGGTAAAACTCTGATGACACGTGTAGGTTCACTAGTCACATGTTTGCAAGCCCAGTTTCCTATCGTCAACCACAATAAACAGTTCTGACCTGGCAAGTTTCTCTAGAGTGGAGCATTTAAAACCAAATCATGGTTTTAATGACTTTGCTTACATCTTAACCATTTAATTATGCAGACTGGTTGAAAAATCAGTGAATTCCCATTTAGGTGGATTAACATTTGTGCTGGTAAAAGGAGAAGCGATAGATTTTGAATGGAAATGTGCTTGCCGAAGAAAGAAAGTAAATGTGAATAGAATAAAGGCAAACGCCTGATCAGGTATTTCCATTTTTGGCCACAGCTAGGAAACATGACAGAAAGCAGCGGATAAAAGAAATTACAGGAAAAAATGATTACGTACCTTAGGCTGTCAGAGGAAAACATTACAGTGATGTTATACAGATGATTTTAAACAGCCTGTTGCTGATTGACGGACATATCCCGAGCCATCATGTCAGTCAGTGTGTTCTATGTCTGTGCTTTTCCATTAAAATTCAGCCATGAAATGAAAATGAAACAGCAGCGAGAAGCTGCTCAGCATTTGAGATTTCTCTGTAGACTTGCTCTATATTTATCAGAAGTGTTTTATAGACGTGACATAGATGGTTTTATTCTCGTTAATGGAGAGCTAATGGAAACGCAGCATTGTTCACGCCAATTTTTATGGCATTTCGGTTGAATTTACTCAGTAGCTGGATGGAAACCTGGATACAGTCTGTCTGCTGAAAACAGATTAACTGCAGAGTAAAAGTAAGAGAGACTGCGCTTCCTGACGGAGGAGATGTCCTAAATATCACGCCGTTAGGAATTCAGCCTATTAAATGGTAACGTCTCCCCTGTGTTTCTGAAATATTCAAATGAACGAAATAAGTCTGATATCTGGGGGAGAAGAGAGAGAGTTGGCCATCCGAGCAGCAAAGTCTGTACTCTACTGCCTTAATTTCAGCAATAGCAAGGCAGCGTCATAAAAAATCATTCAGCTATACAATATTGATGTTTTTAGCTCACTTTTATTAGAATTATTAATTATTGATTTCTGTTTATCTTCTCATTCTGACTTTGTTTTGAGCAGTTTTGTTTAGCTTGTTAATTGCCTTTACAGTATAATTTATTTCTTTAGTTATTTGTAAGAGAGAATAAGAGAAATAAAAGAGAGAGAGAGAGAGGGGTAGGAAAAGGGGGAATGCAGAAAAGATAAGGAGAGAGAAAGGAAAGAAAGAGGGGATGGAACAGAAAAAAATAAGAGGCAGGAAAAGAAGGAGAGGAAAAAAGAGGGAGTACAGAAATGGAGGTGAGAGAGAAAGAGAGAGAAAAGAATGTGTGGAGGAAAAAATTTAAGGTGAGAGAGAGGGAGAAATGAAAATTGTGGAGAAAGAAAGTAGAGAGACGAAAGAAGGTGAGAGAGAGAGAGAGAGAGATAAAAGGTATGGAGAAAAGACCGTAGAGAGAAAGAGGGGGAGAGAAAAGAAAGAAGGTGTGGAGAAAAGAAAGGACGAGAAAAAAGAGGAGGAGAGAGAAAAGAGTTGCGTTAAAGGAGGAAAAGAGATAAAGAGAGCAAAGGTGAGGGAGAAAAATGAGGGTGAGGAGGACAAGAAAAAGAGCAAAAGAGTGAAAGAGAGCTAAAAAGAGAAAGATGAGAGAAATAAAAATGAAAGATTTTATGAAGAGATAGAAAAGCAGGACTCTATATTCTTTCTCTGACTTATCTGTCTGCATACAGGAGGAAAAAACAGACCTACTAGAAAAGGAGAGCGAGGAATGGATGAGTGGGTAGAGATGGAGAGATAGAGAGGTACGAATAGAGACAGACAGAGAGACTGAAAGGTAGAGAGAGAGAGTGATGAGTTCTTTGTGTAACTGAGACTCACCTGTGTTTTCAAATAGAATATGTGGAGCCCCTCATCAATCAGTCAGAGCGCACTGCCGCCATGGCAACACCTTATTCACTTTAAACATGTCTGTGAGGAAAGAAGAGCGGAGCAGTGCGTCTGTGTGTGTGCACACAAGCACTTGATGTCGATGTTGCACTGTGGACCATGGCTGTTTGGGGGGGGTGTCATAGAGGTGGGACCCTCTGAAATTGTTGCTAGGCCCCTCATACTGACACAATTGTTCACCCCTGACTTACAGAGACAGTTTCGTAGCATAATTCACCAGTTAGATGCCTGGTGTGTATTAATTTCCCTCATATTCATCATGGTTACCATTTTTAGTTACATGTTATCAGTAATTATTACGAGTTATAAATAAATCAAATTATAAGACGTGTGATAACAATTACCTGTAATAGTAACATGACACGGTTACGTCACCAAGCAAAATCTGTCATGACAACTCGTGGCATATGACATGTTTTGTGAGGATTTTATGGCATTGTTGTATCTATATTATGTAGCAGGGTGCAGGCAATATATCATCTTACGCCTTGTTTCAGCTGGAAGTGTTGTGATTGAAGTGATTAGTGATGAGATCTGGGATTTTAATCCAGCATGAATCTGCCATGTCTGCAGTCTGCTAAGTAATAATTCCAGAGTGAATGACCTTCTATAATCTGCTGACTTCTGTTTGAATCAAAATCACAGTAATGTAATAAAAACTGTAATAATAAAAACAGATAATCGAAAATGACACCTCCATTTTTTTCTTTTTGTGTGCCCTGAAGAAGGCTGAGAGCTAGATGAAGCTTGATTTGATCCAGTTTCTTAACCCTCAAGTTCATGACAAGACTTTTAAAATCTAAAATTCGTACAAACTGGCCACTCAAATCAGCCACAAATTACATTACCATACCTTGTCTGGTTAAACTAATCCGTCTTATAATTTGCTCAACTCTGAGCCCTCTTAGTAAGAAGTTCTGTTTTAAATTAATATTACACTGTAATAACAATCATGGCATTTCAGCTGACCATTAATTTTCATATAAATAATTATGATTGACAATTTGTTTTGTCTTGCTCATTGTGTGCAACTAAAATGCAGCTAAAAGAGCTGAAATGGCCAAATTGGCTGTTTTTTTATTTTATTTTAGCTATATTTTGCTTCTTGCAGCATAGTATGACTGTGAAAATCTAGCAAACGATTATTTCAAAGTACTGCGTTTAGGTGATTATGTAATAATTGTGACCTTGTAGTAACAACACCTGGTAGTAGAAAATGGTGCCTTCAGTGTTTTCTTTTTCTTTTTTTGTAATCTGATGACATGCTAACAGCTAAAATGGAGCTTTATTATTGGGTTGCGATAAGTTTGCATCATGTTAGTTGTTTAATGCTGCACTGGCCAAATAAGAAGGTCATAGACCCCATTTACACCTGGGCCTAATATAGAATACACCTAATATATAAGCTGTGTTCCATGAGGGGTGCAATGCCACTGTGAGTGCATTTTACATAACTGCAGAAAATCAGATTTTGTCAGTAATCCGATCAACACATTTACATGCACTTGAGTAATCAGGTAATGGGGAAACTCCATTACTCAAATGGGGACATGAGTCAGGCTCAGGCAGTAATCGGATTTCTGCTTTGCAACCAGCCAATAAACTCACAGAAGACGTTGTGATGTAAGCCTTACATAAACTTAAACTAAATGCCACAGCTTTATTGAAACATGCATTTGGTTTCAGCGTTGCTCCAGAAGTGTTTTGCACAGACTGATAAATCTGAAAGAAAAAAGAGTAAGAGTTTACATGCACTGAGAAATGTGATTACTGAGCTAAAATCCAGCTCTCTTGATTGGATTTCTTAATCATATTTCTAGATCGCAGAATGCTATTTACATGACCATTTGAAATATCAGATGACTGCAGAGATCCGATTATGATTGGATTATTGAGTGCATGTAAACACACTGAGCTTTAAACACTAAGCTACGTTCCTTTGTTCTAACATGCTCAGCTCACCCAAAAAAGGATCATGCCACAATCCAATATCAGAAAAAAATCAATGTCACATGAAATGGAATGTTTCATAGACCCCAAGTTAACTTAAGTGTTATGGCCACTTGACTTAAGCAAGAGTAACTTGGCAAAGACAGCCTTTATAACAGATGATGCCCACTGGAATAATCCCTTTTAAATGTTTATATAGATTTAAGTCAAGTATGGCAAGCTTGTGTATGTGTTATGTCACTTTATGAATGTACACAAGACCCTAGTTATGGCACAGTGCATGCATATGTGTGGGGGTCTGTACCTTCTTTGTTTGTAAGAAAAAGAGTGTGTGTTGGATTCATTGTGATTTTTCTCATCTGCACCTGTGTGTGTGTGTATGTGTGTGTGTGGAGTGATTGCTGAGGACCCTCTGACTGTGTTGAACTGATTACATCATTAGAGTCTCAGTGGAAACTCAGTCTGAATGTGACATTGTCCAATCAACGCAAGGACAAACCCCCTAGGTTCTCTCACACACACTCACGCTCAAATGCCTTTTATTAGGGTTGGTCCCCAAACTGGCCACAGTAACAGAACACTTGTACTCACATATCTTACTTGAGTGTAGGGTTAAAGAAAGGAGCATTTCAGGACATATTCATGAGTGAGTCCCTTTCCAGTATGCTTGGACGAAAATTACTGTTCATAGAGAATTACTGTCATGTCATAATTGAGATTTAAAAGGCTGTTTTAAAAGAAAGCTATACCACAGGAATGACCTAGCAACACCTTAGCAACCATCTGAGCAACCACATGGGATACCATAGCAATGGCCTAGCAACACCTTTACAAACACTGTGTGGCTGTATGTTCATAGTGGAATTGAACAAACTTATGTAAAATGTATTCTGCTGTAAAAAACAATAGAAGTAGTTATGTTTTGAGTATACTTGTGCATGTGTGTTGCTGTAGTCGCGTTCTGTGCCTTCCTCTGTGATTATTTAAAGCACTGATGAGGATGTGAATAGAGATTGAGATTATCACACTGAGATACTTCCGTGTCCACAGTTTAGAGCCTGGGTACAAATGTGCACTGTGTGAGTGTGTGTAGGTTTAGTAGGGCTGAACAGTGGAGAGACTTATGAGAGAGGGGGGGAAGCTTAAGACAAAGAGGGAAAGAAAAAGAGAGGTAAATAAAGATAAAGAAGAGAGAGAGATAGAAACAGATGAGAGAGAGAGAGAGAAAGAGAGAGAGAATGTGAGAGAGAGAGAGAGAGAGAGAGAGAGCACGCAATACAAGAAAGAGACAGAGAAGCAGACAGTGAACGAGAAACAGAGAACACAGAGAGAGTCAGTGAGAGAGAAGGATAGATGAGAAAGAGACAGAGAAAGAGAGAGAGGAAGATTGAGAGTTTTTACAGTAGCAGGTTGAACTCCTCTAGGCCTTCTACAGCCACAGTACACTATATAGACCCTCAGACTCTATTACATCCCTTAGGGGGGCAGGGCGTAGGGGTGGGGGGCTGTAGTCTTTGGTCTTTCACTGCATGCAGATCTATATGTTTACACTGCGGCACATGCTGTGTTTGTGTGGGTGGGGGCATCGGGGGGAGCGTAGGTTTCTATAAAGTCAAAGAGGACTGGCCTCAATGTAAATTGTGCTGAGTAGGCGTAATGCCTGATTTACTCACAGCTCTGTGTATTCACAACATACTTTCAGGCAGTGTTAGATACAGAGAAGATATGCAGCACTGGGACAAGTGGACCTGGGAGATGAATTTATCTTCTGTATGCTATCTTTCAGTGACTCTCTCTCTCTCTCTCTCTCTCTCTCTCTCTCTCTCTCTCTCTCGTGTGCCTTGTCTCCTGGGGCTGGAGAATAAGTGTGTGCCAGGGCAAAAACAACAGGATACCTTTTAAAAAATAGTTCACTCAGTGACTACACCTGAATATTTTCACACACATTCTGGCTTGTTTTTATACAGTGTATGGACATGGAGTCGTATATATATGTGTGTGTGTATATATATATATATATATATATATATATATATATATATATATATAGTATCTCACAAAAATGAGTAAACCCTTCACATTTCTACCCTTCAATGTCCAGCTTTTATAGCAGTATATAGTTGCTGTCCTCTGAAAATAACTGAACATACAGCTATTAATGTCTAAATAGCTGGCAACACAAGTGAGTCCACCTCACAGTGAACATGTCCAAATTGTGCTCAAAGTGTCAATATTTTTTGCAACCTCCATTATTATCTAGCACTGCCTTAACCCTCTTGGGCATGGAATTCACGAGAGCTGCACAGGTTGCTACTGGAATCTTCTTCCATTCCTCCATGATAACATCATTGAGCTGGTGGATGTTAGACACTTTAAGCTCCTCCTCCTTCCACTTGTGGATGCCCCACAGGTGCGGAATTGGGTTTAGGTCTGGAGACATACTTGGCCAGTCCATCATCTTTACCTTCAGCATGGCAGTTGTCATCTTGGAGGTGTGTTTGGGGTCGTTATCAAGTTGGAAAACTGCCATGTGGTGCACTTTCCGAAGGGAACTTTCTTCAGAATGTCACGGTACATGTTGGAATTCATGTTTCCCTCAATGAACCGCAGCTCCCCAGTGTCGGCGGCACTCATGCACCCTTAGATCATGATGCTACCACCAGCATACTTGGCAAGAGACGGTTGTCATGGTACTCTTCACCAGGGTGCCGCCACACATGCTGGACACCATCTGAGCCAAACAGACCTGTCTTGGTCTCATCAAACCACAGGACATTGTTCCTGTAATCCATGTTCTTGGACTGCTTGTCTTCAACAAACTGTTTCCGGGCTTTCTTGTGCATCACCTTCAGAAGGAATTCTGGGATGACAGTCATGCAGACTGAGTTGATGCATTGTGTGGCCTATGGTCTGAGCACTGATAGGCTGACCTCCCACTTCTTCAACCTCTGCAGCAATGTTGGCAGCACTCAAGCATCTATTTCTTGAAGCCAACCTCTGGATATGACGCTAAACATTCGGACTCAACTTCTTTGGTCGAACCTGGCAAGGCCTGTTTGGAGTGGAACCTGTCCTGGAAAACCACTGTATGACATTGGCCACCTTGGTATAGCTCAGTTTCAGGGTGTTAGCAATCTTCTTATAGTCTAGGCCATCTTTGTGGAGAGCAACAATTCCATATCTCACATCTTCAGAGAGTTCTTTGCCATGAGGTGCCATGCTGAATATCCAGTGGCCAGTATGAGAGAATTGTACCCAAAACACCAAATTTAACAGCCCTGTCCCCATTCATACCTGGATCCTTGTAACTCTAACAAGTCACATGACACCAGGGAGGAACAATGACACAATTGGGCACAATTGGGCACAATTGGGCGCAATTGGGCGCAATTTGGACATGTTCACTGTGAGGTGGACTCACTTGTGTTGCCAGCTATTTAGACATCAATGGCTGTGTGGCGAGTTATTGTTAGAGGACGATAAATCTATACTGCTAATACAAGCTGGACACTGACTACTTTAAGTTATATCCAAGTTTCATTTCTATAGTGCCATCCCATGAAAAGATCTAATAAAATATTTGCAGAAATGTGAGGGGTGTATTCACTTTTGTGAGACACTGTATATGTAGACTGACTGCCCACTTCATTAAAACCACCTCCTTGTTTCTACACTTATTGTCCATTTATCAGCTTCACTGTCCACATAGATGCATTTTGTAGTTCTACAGTTAAAGACTGTCCATCTTTTTCTTCACATGCTTTGTTAGTCACTTTTATTTTTCAATGGCCACAGGACCACCACAGAGCAGGTGTTATTGAATAGTGGGTCATTCTCAGCACTGCGGTGACACTGATGTGGTGGTGGTGTGTTAGTATGCGTTGTGCTGGTGAGACAGGATCAGACACAGCAGTGCTGCTGGAGTTAAACACCTCAGTGTCACTCAGAGTCCACCAACTAAAAATATCCAGCCAATAGCGTCCTGTGACCGCTAATGAAGAACTAGAGGATGACTAGAACAAGCAGATGAGCTACTGTCTCTGTCTTTACATCTACAAGGTGGATCAGCAAGGTAGGTGTTTCTTATAGAGTGGACAGTGAATGGACACAACTCCAGCAGCACTGCTGTGTCTGATCTACTTGTACTAGTACAGCAAATACTAACATACCACCACCACACTGTGTCACTGTGTGTACCATATATATATATATATATAATAGGTCTGTAGCCTTTTGGTGCTTCTGTAAATTAGCCCTGTTTTCCTTTGTTTCCTTTTCTTTCCGTTCCCCTCTTCCTCTTCCTCTCATTAATATTCATGAGCAGTGTTAGTCTCAAACCACCAAGAGACTCCCATCCAGTCCCCAAAGCTTTGTGGGATGCGTGCTGATATCAGTCATTCACTCTTTCCCTCTGTGAGCACCCTCCATAGGGACCCTACCCAGGAGTCTAAGGGGAAATCAGAGAGTGTGCTGCTGTCCACTGAATCTGAGAGCTGCTCTAATAAATCATCTGCTCTGTGCCGCTATCTTTAATTACCACATTCCAGCATCTGAAGAATGTTTAGAGGTTCACAAAAACCCTGAAAGCAAAATGGTCACATAAAATTCTGGGACAAATGTTCTCTACCTCTTCTCTTTTTGCTAATGCTAACTTGCTAACTTGGTTGGGTTTACAGTGACTTCTTCAGTAACAAATCCTGACGTAGAGCTGCCGTTGCCACTTTCCACTTCTAACAGCTAACAAAAGCCATAGACCACAGCTTGTATTCACAGTCAGTGACATATCTATAACTTCCAGAAGTCCTGTAGTGACACTGCTTCCTGACAAAATTGATTCCATCCATCCATAAATCAAAAAGTGATTGATTCCAATGCCAGTTCCTAAACAGAATCTAATGTAAAGCCTTCAGTTCAGCTCCTGAATTCCTCAACAATGGAAGAGCTCACTTGGTTGTTACCATGGGTAGGAGTATTCTGGCAACATTGTGCTTGCTGTATCAAGATGTTGTTTCCAATCAGAACTTAACAATGAAAAAGAGTAGTACTGCAGTCACTGCAGAGCTTAAAGTGTGATGATAATTTTAAATCTAGACATCATTGAGTCTTCTCTTGGTCTCTAAATGGCAGAATTGTACAATTAGCTAAAGACTGATCCAGCCACAGTGAAGCACTGCAGGAGGCCAATTTTTCTGACTTTTATTAGGCCTTATGTCTCATCAACACTGAGACTGCGTGTTGGCAACAGTGATCTGTAAGTAGATATGCTCATGACTAATGCGCCACAGATGGATTTTTACTGTGCAATACATCTTATAGCACTTGGAACTGTGCAGTTTCCTGGAATTGCACAATACATTTTATATTTCCAGGAACTGTGCAATACTGCCTCTATTATCACTGAGTGCTTTCTCAGGTGTTTGAGTTTCTTAGAATATCTTTAGTATGGTGATATACTGATGACTGTCATTCACATTTTCAATTTATTTCAGTGTAATTGATTGAATTGATTTGCTACCTTTATGTTTTATGTTCAGAGACCTTTTAACTAAGTTTAACATTAGCGATTGATTCAGAACCTATTCAGGTGAACAGATTTTTTTTAGCATTTCTGTCAATATTATTGCACTGTTATTTATTTTACCGTAGTCCTCTGCCATGACATTACTCTCTTAATTATATATAAAAATGTATAAAAGATATAAAAGGCTTTTTAAATCAGATTTACTCTAATCAATGCATTATAATAAACAAAACAATGTAACAAAAAACACAAGCGTGTGAAAACTTTAAAATGATTCAAGATTTAATAGTAATACATGTAATAAAAATAGCAATAATTAGATTGTTGCAACAAATTATTAGACACTGCACAAAGCAATAGAAATACTTACACTCACCATTTCTGAAATATTCACAAAACTTCCAGAATCAATCAAGAGTAATAATGGCACATTTGCTGTCAGATACAATTTAGATGTAGTCATGTTATTCATATCTCTCTTCCGTTGCCTCTCTGTGTTTCTTGGTAACAGAATGCTGACCCGGTGCATGACCTCTTGCTGGATGTGATCACATGGGTGGGGATTTTACTCTCCCTCGTCTGTCTGCTCATCTGCATCTTCACCTTCTGCTTCTTCCGGGGCCTGCAGAGTGACCGCAACACCATCCACAAGAACCTCTGTGTCTCACTCTTCATCGCTGAAACACTCTTCCTCACCGGTATCAACCGCGCTGACCAGCCTGTAAGAAGCACTCACACACATCAGATACACATATAGAGCACTTTCAAGACTCCTCTCTTTTTAGGATAGGTATGTTGTTAAGAGAAGGTTTTGCCTGGGTATCATTTGTGTGGTCACTCTTAGTGACATGGTGGTGTGGACCAACACCCGAAAATATCCAGGCAAAAATACACTGTTAATGAAGGGCTCCAGGATATCTAACACAAAGTGTGTATCAACATATGAACTAGGGGTTTTCAAAAAAGTGGACAGTCCACTAACACAGTTTGTGGCTTTCCTGGAGCTGTTTCTTCAAGCACTGGCTGCTTGTTAGCAAATTACATTTGCAGCAGGAGTAGCTCAATGACTCTGCTGTTGTTTGCGTCTGCCTTGTTTGTTTGTTATTTTTCTTTGTTGTGTCTGTTGCTGCATTTGCAAGCTTGGTATTCCGTGTGTGTGTGTGTGTGTGTGTGTGTGTGTGTGTGTTAGAGATTTGGCTCTGCTAGGAGGATAAATATGTTTTCCACTTTATAACTCCAAATGAAACTCCGCTCAGGAGTTTAACATCAGCGGTTTTACCGCATAAAAAATTCAGACACATTACCACCAGAATCCAGCTCTCTCGCTTGCTCCGGCTCGCTTTCTCTTTCCCCCCCATCATCTCATCCCTCCTGCATTTCTGCCATCTCCATGTTTTTCTCCCTCACTGAGCTGAAAAACATGACAGATATTCAGAAATGCAGTCTTTTTTATGTTTTATATCAATTATTTCTCACTTGTAGCTCATTGAAAAAGTGGAGAAACTCTGTGAAGAATTCTGAACTTCTTCAGTCCACTCCACACTTGTTTGTGAAAGAGGAGATACGTTATTATTTTTCTTTTTTTTCTTAAAATGAAAACAAATGGAAAACAATACAGATAGATGGAATCAAAAATAAATGGAAATCACAAAGTAACTACTTAATTATACTGTAATTATACTCTAAGAATACAAAAAATTGTAAACAGTACTAAAAATGTTCTTTAACAATAATGAAACCCAAATTGGTGCTTTTTAGAACCATTGCTAAAAGGTTCTTTAAAGAACCAGTCTATCCGTCATAGAAAATCCGTCTCCCTCCCCTTTTCTCTCTGTCTCCTTCCTCTTTTTCTCTCTTTTTTCTCTTTCTGTCTTTCTTTCTCCCCCTCTTGTTCTCTTTTCTGTCTTTCTCTCTCATCTTTTCCTTTTTTTTACTCTATTTCTCTCTTTTCTGTCCCCCTTTTCTCGTTTTCTTTTCTTTTTATTCTGTTTCTTTTCCTCCCTCTCTCTCATGTCTCTGTTTTGTTTTTTTCTTTCAGTTTATCCCAATTACTCTCTTTGTCTTCACTGTTTATGTTTATTTTCCCTTTTTTCACTTACTGTCTATTCCTTTCCTTTCCTTTTTCCTGTCTTTTTCCTATAATCTAATTCCCTCTCTTCCCTCTCTCTCTCTCTCTCTCAGTTAAACCCCCTCCTTTTCATTTTAAACCCCACTGGGGGCATACAAACCTTGTCCATAGAGGGGCCCTGACACACTCACACTCTCGCACTCTCTGACTGTGTTCACATTATAAGCCTTATTGATCCAGTTAGATTTTTTGGCCCTGTCCGACCTTCCTGCCCTGCCAGTTCACGCATCATCACAAATCTGATATGTTTGCATATCCATGTTTGAGCTGGAGGATTTTCTCTAGTTTCAATTCCGATTTGTTATCCTGTCTGTGACAATTCTAGACCTCAAAATCACAAGAAGAAATAGTTGTTTTGCTTGCAAAGCTCTAGTCAGCAACCACACCTGCTTCATTATTAGGATAACTAATGTGGATTTGTGAACAAATGGTATAACAGTGTGAACATATCAGATTTGGCGACTCAAACATGGACCTTGCAATGTGGGCACAAAGGCCCAATCCCATTTCACCCCTTGCCCCTACCACTTAGTCCTTACCCTTCCGTTTTACACATTTCATGTCTAGGGATACGGTGTCCTGGTTTTTGTTGAGATAGAGGGGTAAGGCAAAGTGTTATGTTATGAAAATTAGGATAAACATTGTACCATCTTAGTTTCAAGCCGTTTCAAAGTATTATGGTTCTTTTCTTCATAACAAGCATAAATCATCGCTAGCAGTATGCCGATGTCTTGGTAGCTAACTAGCTAACTTTCCCGTTCCACCTTAAATGGTGCAGCAGTTACGTTCTGGTGCCACAGGCATCACAACTGCTACAAGAAGCTAGCGAATAGCTGACTTCAGCTTCATATCACTGTAGAATTAGAGGTGGGCAACGATAAATAATTATCGCACCCCTGTCACCCTGTCTTTGAAGACATACGAGTCCCTAAATCTAACTAAAGCCCAGCAGTGAGGAGCTGAACTTTACCCTCCTCTGCTATCAGACTGGCAGGGTTGCCTACAGAGCAGCGCTAGTAGCTGTTAATCACTGTGAATTAATGTACTGTTTTATTTGAGGCTTGTCCCATTTCGCTGTGGAGGATTTCAACCACTATGCCTAGTAACTCAGTTCCAAAGAGCAAGGCGAGACTCAAAAACAAGGGGTAGGGGTTAAAAAATAAGAAATAGGGTCGGGTCAGATTAAAGCCTTAATAGGAAGCAGTGCAAACTGACTTGAGTGATTGTTGCATTGTTATGTAAGTCAGCAGCTAATTAAGAGATTAAGCAACAACTCTGATGAAAACACATTTGATGGATAATAACTAATTCACAGTGGAATGCATACATTTCCTGTGTTGTAATTCATAATTTTCACATCATTGCCGTTTTTATAGTGGCATAAAGATACTGTTTCAGTTTTGCCATTGAAGTGAAGCAGTGCATGATCAGCTAGTGATCACCGTCTGGCTTTGTTCAGCTTCCTGCTGTCGCCTACAAGCTCATCCATTCACTCTGCTGACTTCTACTCTCTGTACAGACTCTATGCAATATAAAGGCTGTGTGTGCTGAGAGAAAATCCAGGACGACATCACAGCTCAGTAAGCCATAAATGCCTGGGCAAAAACAGTTCACACTGAATCATGTGTTGTTGCTGCTGTTATTGGTAATGATTTCTTTTGTGTTTACTCCAAACAGTGGACAGTAAAACAAGATTGGATTTTAGTTTCTGTAAATTTGTACTGCATTGAAATACATGCACACACAGCTAACACTGTGGGAAATAAAAGCACCTGCTGAACCCCTTTATATTCAGTTAGTAAACCATATTATATAATATTATAATATTATTATTATTATCAGTAACAGCTATGAGTCATTCAGTAACCACTGTGAATTATTTAAGAGCTAGTATGAGTAACACAGTATCTACTGGGAATTATTCAGTAACTATTATGAATTTTTAAGTAATTGTTATAAATTATTTAGCAACCACTATGGATTATTCAGTAACAGCTATGAATTATTCAGTACCTACTGTGCATTTTTCAGTACCTATAGTGATTTATTCAGTTTACTACTGTGAATTTTTCAGTAACAAGTGTGAGTTGTTCAGTAACTACTGTGAATTATTCAGTACCTACTGTGAATTATTCGGTACCTATAATGAATTATTCAGTTACTACTGTGACTTTTTCAGTAACAAGTGTGGGTTTTTCAGTAACTAGTGTGAATTATTCAGTACCTACTATGATTTTTTTTTAAGTACCCACTATGATTTATTCAGTAACCGCTATGAATTATTCAGTACCTGCTGTGAATTATTCAGTACCTGCTGTGAATTATTCAGTACCTACTGTGAATTATTCAGTACCTACTGTGAATTATTCAGTACCTACTGTGAAGTATTCAGTACCTACTGTGAATTATTCAGTACCTATAATGAATTATTTAGTTACTACTGTGAATTATTCACTACCTATTGTGACCATGCACATTGACCTGTCCATTGAACCCACATTCAACTAATGAGAGAAAAAGTCCATTTCTGTCAGAATATCTAAAATAAGAGTATGGTATTCATTGTGAATGATATTTGTGTTGTATGCCTGTCCTGTTAGGATAAACGTCATCTACATGTTATGTTTGAAATACTGAGCTAACGTTAGCATAATTACAGTTAATGTTGTTCCCTGCCTAGTTTGAGTTGCTGAGCTAACATTAGCATGGTTAGCATTTAGTGCTGTACCCTGTCTAGTTTATTGTTGTTGTTCCCTGCCTAATTTCAATTAACTACAACAACACAGTCCAACTCAGTAACATTTTAAACTGGAAACTCAACGTTATGTAGAAGCTTTAAACAAACATCTCTAGTTTCTCAGTTTTCTCAGAGTTTTTTGCAACCGCTGCTCTGAAAGGTCATACTTGTGGGGAGGGCATGGATCGGCCGATAAGATAAGATAAGATAAGATAAGATAAGATAAGATAAGATAAGAGAGCTTTATTGTCATTCACAACACGTGGTACATGAGGTGGAACGAAACGTTGTACTCACGGTCCAGTCAACCCCCAAAGTGACCAACAATAAACAATAAATAGATGGTGCCATGTCATCTTGAAATCACAAAATCTCATTAAAAAAAAAAAAATAAAAAATATATATATATATATATAAGTGGAAACAAGACAGGATCAGGAAAGTCTGAAAAGATGCAGATTGATGTGCATTTTCTGTGTTTGTGTGTGTTCGGTAAGCTGCACAGCACTGGACACATGTTTTATATGTTACTCTAATGGAAGTGTGCCATATTTGATTGATGAGTTTAAAACCTCATTGTTTTAATGTAATTACGAATGTGGAAGGAGATGTGCACCATCCATCACTGTCCGCTTAGGCCGAGCGCAGTGCAGGCTCCTTCCAAGGCACTGCCACTAATAATTAGCACTGTTAAGCACTGCTGACCCTTCTCCTGCGTGTGTATGTTCCAGATTGCCTGTGCGGTGTTTGCAGCCCTGCTGCACTTCTTCTTCTTGGCCGCATTTACCTGGATGTTTCTGGAGGGAGTTCAGCTCTACATCATGCTGGTGGAGGTGTTTGAAAGCGAACACTCGAGGAAACGTTATTTTTACCTGACCGGTTATGGCATCCCTGCGCTCATAGTGGCCGTTTCTGCTGCAGTGGACTACAGGAGCTACGGGACGGAGAGAGTGTAAGTAGGGTGTTTAATTTAGCTTCTTTATTGGTCCAATCATGATCAAATTTTCCCACAAACTAAAGGGCAGATGATGTTTTTGAATGGTGTGGAAAAATGTTAGGAAGTTTTGAAGTTTTGATATGTTGCTGCAGTGATCTTGCTGTTGGTTGGCACATGTGCCTATATGTGACTAAATATATGCTACAGTGCTTATTTTGAATGTTTAAGAGATGCCTAACAAGTCTGCAGACACAATGACACATTTTATTCGGTTAATTTTATTTAACAGATTTGGTTTTAAGATTAATTGACCCTTATTAGTCCCACAACGGGGACATTTCTTCTCCGCATTTAACCCATCCGTGCAGTAAAACACCACATACACACTAGTGAGTGCACACACTAGGGTCAGTGAGCACACTTGCCTGGAGCTGTGGGCAGCCCTGTCTGCAGCACCTGGGGAGCAGTTGGGGATTAGGTGTCTAGCTCAAGCGACACCACAGTCATGTATTGTCGGCTCTAGTGATTGAACCGGCGACCTTCCGCTCACAGGGCGGGTTCCCTAACATCCAGCCCACGACTGCCCCCTTTTCTTATACAGCCTGTGAAGGGTAAATCTATTAATTCACTTCAAAAATGGGCTGAATACAAATTAATATTTGTGTTTCCCAGCCATCCATATCCATAATGTGTGCCAACCAACCCAGTGGGGTACACAACATGAATATAAGCATAAATGAACTAACGTTTTATATTTATACAATGTCTGACAATCTGGTTCTCTGCATACTTTATCATACCCTTATCCTATTTATCAACAGTCAGGTCCCCCACAAGACCACCACAGAGCAGGTATCATTAGGGTGTTTGTCGTGCTTGTACGAGTGGATCAGAGACAGCAGTGCTGCTGGAGTTTTTAAACACTCTTGTAGACACTCCGACCCTGTTGTTCCAACTTGTAGATGTAGCGTCAGAGGCAGTAGCTCATCTGCTGCTGCATAGTTTGTGTTGGACATCCTCTAGTCCGTCATCAGTGGACAAAGGATGCTGTTGACTGGACACTAGTACATTAACATGCCACCCCATCAATATCCTGTGGAGGTCCAAATCATTGAGTAACAGGGTGAAGGTGTGATAAGAAGCAGAGAAACAGATGGACTAGAGTCTGTAACTGTAAGTGCATCTATATGGTAAGTGAAGCTGATAAGATGGGCAATAAATGTAGATACATGATAGGTTTACCCGAACAAGTGCTTAGAGAGTGTGTATAGCTATATCTATAAATAAATATCTGTTTCCTTCACTTCTGCTCAGGTGGATAAAGCTTATATTCAGACATTCTGCTCACAAATTTGTTTATTTCCCTAAAAAATCATCTCATCTGGCATGTATAATTTCTATGTTAAAGAATTGTGTGCACATATTTCATTATTACATGTTGTGTAACGACCTAATCTGTCCTATGTGTGTGTGTGTGTGTGTGTGTGTTTGTGTTTATGTTTAATCACATTTTGGTACAGAACCAAAAGCGAAGCCCCTTCTCTGCACTACAAAGCCAGCAACACCTGTCCCTGTGTACCGCTCCAGGCGTGTGTGTGTGGAACAGGGAGAGAACGAGAGAGATAGAGAACAAAAGGGAGAGAGAGAGAGAGAGAGAGAGAGAGAGAGAGAGGGCTCATTAGCAACAGTCCAAATCAAAACGAACCACTGGGAGGCGATGACCAGACAGCCAACTTCACTACTTCATTATTAGCCCGCCGACCCCACCCCCTCACACACCCACACACACACACACACACAGACACACACACTTAAGTTGTGCCTAGAGAAGTTAGGTTGAATACAGCCAGATTGTAGTGCAGAAAAAAGACTTTTTTCATCTGGTTCTGTACCAGAATGTACTGAAACACACACACACACACACACACACACACACAGTCACACACAGAAAAACATATTCAGACAGAAATAGAAACACAGAAGTATAAACTCTGTCACAGCACAGAGACGAGATACACACAGGCACGCACACACACCCACACACACACACACACAGAGCACTGCTGACACTCTTTAAATATTCTCTCTCTGATCTGAAGACAGTGAAGAGAAACAGCTCTCCATTTAACATAATTCATAATAAGTGCTTAGCCAGGCTTTGAAGACATATTGCAGCTGGCAGTAAATGGAGTGTGTATGCGGAGGGTGGGGGGTTGGGGGTGCTGTGTGTGAACACACTTTGATCTTACACCACACTTCCATTCCTTTTGTTCCTAACTGTTCTTGTGAACGATGCACATCTCAACCAGAGGACAAAAAGAAACACTCTGTTCCTCTCTGTTGTGTATTTATAGAGATGGTGTGTTTTCGCTGCATGGGGCATTTCTTTATGTGACCGCCGTTCAGTGTAGCTCACCTGTAAAGAATTGTGCTTGATTACAGCAAATACAAATGGAGTTTTATAGAGTTGTGTGGAGTTCCTTGTATTCAAATGCATGCCGTTCCATACAGAGATGTATTATGTATTAAGTTCCATATAGAGTTGTATCAAGTTGTGTTGATGTATTAGGTTTAATATAGATTTGTATAGAGTTGTGTGGAGTTCCATGTAGAGTTGTATTGAGCTGTGTGGTGTTCCTTATAGAGTTGTATGGAGTTGTACAGTGGTGTGAAAAAGTGTTTGCCCCCTTCCTCATTTCCTGTTTTTTTGCATGTTTGTCACACTTAAGTGTTTCGGAACATCAAACCAATTTAAACAATAGTCAAGGACAACACAAGTAAACACAAAATGCAATTTGTAAATGAAGGTGTTTATTATTAAAGGAGAAAAAAAATCCAAACCATCATGACCCTGTGTGAAAAAGTGATTGCCCCCCTCGTTAAAACATACTATAACTTTGGTTTTTAGCACCTGAGTTCAATTTCTCTAGCCACACCCAGGCCTGACTATTGCCACACCTGTTCTCAATCAAGACATCACTTAAATAGGAGCTACCTGACACAGTAAAGTCCACCAAAAGATCCTTAAAAGCTACACATCATGCCGAGATCCAAAGAAATTCAGGAACAATTGAGAAAGAAAGTAATTGAGATCTATCAGTCTGGAAAGGGTTATAAAGCCATTTCCAAAGCTTTGGGAATCCAGCGAACCACAGTGAGAGCCATTATCCACAAATGGCGAAGACATGGAACAGTGGTGAACCTTCCCAGGAGTGGCCGGCCGCCCAAATTATTAAAGGAGAAAAAAAATCCAAACCATCATGGCCCTGTGTGAAAAAGTGATTGCCCCCTAAACCTAATAACTGGTTGGGCCACCCTTAGCAGCAACAACTGCAACCAAGCATTTGCGATAACTTGCAATGAGTCTTTTACAGCGTTCTGGAGGAATTTTGGCCCACTCATCTTTGCAGAATTGTTCTAATTCAGTTACATTAGAGGGTTTTCGAGCATGAACGGCCTTTTTAAGGTCATACCACAACATCTCAATAGGATGGTCAGGACTTTGGCTAGACCACTCCAAAGTCTTCATTTTGTTTTTCTTCAGCTATTCAGTGGTGGACTTGCTGGTGTGTTTAGGATCATTGTCCTGCTGCAGAACCCAAGTTCGTTTCAGCTTGAGTTCACGAACAGATGGTCGGACATTCTCCTTCAGGATCTTTTGGTAGACAGCAGAATTCATAGTTCCATTTATCACAGCAAGTCTTCCAGGTCCTGACGCAGCAAAACAGCCCCAGACCATCACACTACCACCACCATATTTTACTATTGGTATAATGTTCTTTTTCTGAAATGCAGTGTTCCTTTTACGCCAGATGTAATGGGACACACACCTTCCAAAGAGTTCCACTTTTGTCTCATCGGTCCACAGAATGTTTTCCCAAAAGTGTTGGGGATCATCAAGATGTGTTTTGGAAAAATTGAGACGAGCTTTAATGTTCTTTTTGCTCAGCAGTGGTTTTCTTCTTGGAACTCTGCCATGCAGGCCATTTTTGCCCAGTCTTTTTCTGATGGTGGAGGCATGAACGCTGACCTTAACTGAGGCAAGTGAGGCCTGCAGTTCTTTGGACGTTGTTGTGGAGTCTTTTGTGACTTCTTGGATGAGTCGTCACTGCGCTCTTGGGGTAATTTTGGGCGGCCGGCCACTCCTGGGAAGGTTCACCACTGTTCCATGTCTTCGCCATTTGTGGATAATGGCTCTCACTGTGGTTCGCTGGATTCCCAAAGCTTTGGAAATGGCTTTATAACCCTTTCCAGACTGATAGATCTCAATTACTTTCTTTCTCAATAGTTCCTGAATTTCTTTGGATCTCGGCATGATGTGTAGCTTTTAAGGATCTTTTGGTGGACTTTACTGTGTCAGGCAGCTCCTATTTAAGTGATGTCTTGATTGAGAACAGGTGTGGCAATAATCAGGCCTGGGTGTGGCTAGAGAAATTGAACTCAGGTGCTAAAAACCAAAGTTATAGTATGTTTTAACGAGGGGGGCAATCACTTTTTCACACAGGGCCATGATGGTTTGGATTTTTTTTCTCCTTTAATAATAAACACCTTCATTTACAAATTGCATTTTGTGTTTACTTGTGTTGTCCTTGACTATTGTTTAAATTGGTTTGATGTTCCGAAACACTTAAGTGTGACAAACATGCAAAAAAACAGGAAATGAGGAAGGGGCAAACACTTTTTCACACCACTGTATAGAGTTGTGTTGAGGTGTGTTGAGCTCTATTTAGTTGGGTGGAGTTCCATATAGAGTTGCATTGATGTATTGAGTTGGGTTGTGTGGAGTTCTATATTGAGATATATTGGATTGTAAGGTGTTTCATATATAGTTGTAGAGTAATACTGAGTTTTACTGAATTCCACACAGAGTTGTACTGAGTCGTATAAAGTTCTGTATAGAGTTATATGATCTCCTATCAAGTCATGGGAACTTCAATATAGAACTGTATTGGGCTGCATAGAGTTTTATAGAGTTGTAAGGAGTTGGACTGACTTATGTTGATTTCAAGATAGAGTTGCATGTTTTGCAATGAGTTCTTGAAGTTCTTTATAGAATTGCGCTGGGTTGTGTGGGGTTCTATACAGATTTACATGAGTTCTGTATAGAATTGTATAGAGCTGTAGTGAGGTATGTGGCTTATTCCAGATAGATGTATATGGAACTGTGTATTGAACTGTGTAGAAATCCTTACATAGTTGTAAAGAGTAGTGTACATGCCCAAATGACGTTGAATAGAGCTATGTAGAGTTCTAAGTCGAGTTCTATAGTTATAGTTATGTGAGTTATGTTTGAAACTTAAATTGAATGTTGAAAATAATATTCTAAATTTGGGTATTTTGAAAAAAAAACAAATGTTTACAATTTTTCAGTTCAGTTATGTGAAATGGCATGTTGCTATGCAAAAACATGGGCAGAGCATGTCTTCAAAGATAAAGTTATCTTTATGTGGAGCAGCGTTTAATTCTAGTCTGTAAACTCAGTAGAAACCAGATTAGCTTTTAAGTGCATTAGATTCATGTCCTTTAATGATAATGCACAGTGAATCAATTGTTGAAATGAACTGAACTGCGTTGCATTATGTGGAAGTACAGCTGATCATCTCTGTGTGGAGCTGTGTTGAAATGTGTGTAGAATTGTGGGAATAACTATGTGGAATTGCATGAAGCTTGTGAATTGATGGCTGATGCTTAGCGTGTCAGGGCCGTGTTAGAGTGAGCTGGAGGAGGATTTGGTGGGAGTGATGGCGACTCTAATGCAGCGGAAATTAGCGCCTGAATAATTTAATGAGCGCTCATGTATCAGCCCCATGTGGGGGCTCACGTGACAGGAGAAAAAACTCTGAGCCTTTCCAGCTGCCTGCTATTGCTGATGTGACCTCCACTGCATTATGCATACAGAGCAGAGGTAGGGGGGGCATATAAGGAGTGGTCGGTCGAGCCTAATTCCCCTTTTTCTCTTATTCAGGTGCTGGTTGCGTCTGGATACGTACTTCATCTGGAGTTTTATAGGGCCTGCCACCCTCATCATTATGGTAAACAGCTGTTAATTAACCTAGCTCATTAGCACACACATCCCATAATCCCCATTAATGATTTTTGTGAGCAATATTTTTATTTATATAAGAGGTTTATTGTATTAAATATCTTTAAGCATTGGCTACATGGACACATCTGTAGCATGTGTTTTTCTGCTCTTTGAAAATATGAAGCATTATTAATGCATGATTACAGTCTATGATTATATCTATAGTCCTATCATGGTTAGATAGAGATACAATTCCCTAGATAAAATTGATGACTTATGACCTGATATGTATGTGTGTACATTTTCTCCCAGCTGAACGTCATCTTCCTGGGCATCGCTCTCTACAAAATGTTCCATCACACAGCCATACTGAAGCCTGACTCCGGCTGCCTGGACAACATCAAGTAAGTGTGAACACACCACTCACTTCTGAGGACCCCTTAAAACGTGTCTCCTGGTATGTTGCCATAGCTTTATTCCTCCTTCTGCTCATCTGTCTTAGCATCCAGGTAGATTGTGCACTTTTTTTTCTTAGTGGCATTAGCAAATGCGAAACTTTGGGTTTGGTGTTCCTTATCAGCACCTTTTAGCACCCGGTTTTTGACTGAATGGCAAACCCAAAGTGAAAGGAGCACTGCTCCCACATACTTTGGGCTGCAGTCATGATCATGGTCTCATTTGAAATGTAACACTCTCATGTTTTATTCCCATCCATCAGAGTGATTTGCATGAATTACTGACACAGAGTAGCAGGGGCTAGAATGGTAGACTCAAATATTTCTAAACTGCCTTGTTATCAAGACCACATGTTTTGGATAATGATGTCTCTGTGCATAGCGTGAGGCTTTGAAGGTGAGGACCTACAGATTTGCTATCATTTGCTCATTCCATGCTTACCTTTCAAATAAGGCGATCATTACTGCTCTGAATAACAGATCCTAAAATAGCAGGAATCGAATCCTGAGATTTCAAGCTTTCTAATGATATATTGCACCGTATTACTGGGCAATATATAGGCAGAAAAATGATGTATATAAAAGCAGTGAACACTTTGATGGAAGTGTGCCAGTACAGTGATCTAGAAAAGATTAAAGAACGCAGTACATGGTGTTTGGTATTTCTTATTAGCATTAAACACTGAGGGCCGTACAGATAGGTATGTCTAATTAGCGCTGGAGGGTGGCATGGAGTTTGCTATTTCTTATTAGCATTAAAAGGTGGTATTCTCGTTAGCATTAAAAGTTCAGGCGCATTATCAGAGAGTGTCAGGTATTCTGCAGGTCGAGCAGCATTATGGGCAGAGCGGAGAGGCACCGGGCCGAGTAGTGCAGCATTAACCCCGGCCATCTACACGTGCATGAATATTCATAAGCAGCCACCAGAGGCCGGCCACTCAGGAGAGGCCGAGAGCTATAATGACTTCACGAAAGTGTGGATTTATTGATGCTGCTGCTTTGGAGGTAATGAAACTACGGGTATGTGTGTGTGTGTGTGTGTGTGTGTGTGTGTTGGAAATGCTGCTGTTGCTGTGGAGGGTATGGAATTTGACAGGGAATGAGCGAGACTCTATTCCGTGTGCGTGTGGTCATGGATCAGATCTCTGAGCAGAGCGATGCGTCTCGGTGGGAAAGGGGGTCGTGCAGAGCTGTCAGAGAAACATCACTTGAGCTTTGTGACTGACAGCTCCTTCGGCCAATCGCATCAGGGGGTTTTCTGGCACAGGGAGAAATGTGATGTATCTATTTCACAATCACAAAACTGTAACCTGATGCTCTACAGAGCCACTTCTGATCCAGATAATAAAATAATAAGCAATAAAAATACATGTATTCTAAAAAGAGAGAAATTTGAGTTAAGTGTAAGGAAAGGGTGTATTTTTAGCTTTTGGAATTAGAAGAGGCCTAAATTAAACCCTTACCAGCCTTGAGTTATTATTGTAATTTTGCCATACTTTATGTACCTTTATGTTTGATTTATATTACATAATGTTAAATGTATGCTGTAGTTGGATTGGATTTACATTCCATATTGACAGGTTGAAGTTCACCAGACAGTGTTTTGCAATCAAATAATGGCAAATAATGATAAAACTGTAAAGGATGTTTTTCCTCTCTAAAACAAGACTGTACAAATCTAAACAAGCTTTTCAACAAGGCAGAGACTACAAAGTGCTGGCAAAACATCAAATGCTTGTCAGAACAACCACTCTTGCAACCACAATACTAAACAACCTCACCACCTCACATCTAGCTACATTTAGCTTAAATGAGTTGACATCATAGACGGAGATCTACTTACTACATTATGAATGACATACTACATATGGCTGACATTAGCATGCTTCTAACATTTTAAACTGAGCTCACTGATGGAAAATAAAATTGGAAATATGAATTAGAAAGTGGAGACTGAATGGGCAGACCCTACTTTACATTAGCGAGCACGCTCTAGGCTAAACTCGAGGTGCATTCAGCAGGCACTTTGTTTCACACACAGGCTTTAGCTCAGAGTAAGACAGCTACACACAGTCTCCCTATAAAGATGAATAATGATAATGTGTCCACTCACTGTCCACTCTTTTAGACACTCCTATGTTGTTGATTAGAGACAGTAGCTCATCTGTTGCTGTTTTTGCTGGTCATCCTCTCGTCCTTCATTAGTGGCCACAGGACACTGTTAACTGGATACTTTTGGTTGGTGGACTATTCTCAGTCCAGCAGTGACACTGATGTTCAGCAGCACACACTAACACACCACCACCATGTCACTGTTACTGCAGTGCTGAGAATGAGCCACCACCCAAATAGTACCTGCTCTGTGAGGGTCCATGGAGGTCCTGACCACTGAAGAACAGGGTAAAAGGGGGCTAACAAAGTATGAGAAACAGATGGACTACAGTCTGTAACTGTAGAACTACAAAGTGCACCTATATAGTAAGTGGAGCTGATAAAATGGACAGTGAGTGTAGAAACAAGGAGGTGGTCAGAATGTTATGCCTGATTTATTCATATATGCTAACCATTTATGAGATTTTTTATTATGAATTGATGTGTATCATTTATCACAATGTGGTTGGTTAGTCTAGTGGTTAACACCTCTGCCTTCTACACTGTAGACTGGGGTTTAATCCCCACCTGGGCAAACACCCTACACTATGCCAATAAGAGTCCTTGGGCAAGACTCCTAACACCGCTTGGCCTACCTATGTAAAATGATCAAGCCCAATGCCATAAATGTAAATTGATGTAGGGTTATTGTTGTCTCTGCAGTCTTGCTTTACAGAAAGAAAAGCATCCCTTACATATCACATTTTTTTATCTGTCGACACAGAAACAAACAGGAAGTTGCCAAGATTTGACTGTATATTGTGTGCAAAAGTTTAAACATCGTCAGTCAAGTCACATATTTATTTGATTTTCTAGGTGAAAATATGTGAACACATTTTCTACAGAGAACACGCTTAAATGTGACATTTTTCTGCATATGTTAATGCAACAACAAAACATGGGGCGCCCACATTTTTTGCATACGACCCTAACTGTGTAATTAGTTATGTAATGTATAATTCTGTTTAACCAGTATAGCAAACTGTGGCAGTACCAGGTCTTAGATGTTTGAAATTGATTCGCTTTTGCTCTAAAGAGGCTTCATGTT
Organism: Pygocentrus nattereri; assembly: GCF_015220715.1. Lineage (NCBI taxonomy): Eukaryota > Metazoa > Chordata > Actinopteri > Characiformes > Serrasalmidae > Pygocentrus > Pygocentrus nattereri. The sequence goes on from NC_051232.1 coordinate 24,815,880, forward strand.
AAGAGTCAGAGTCTCTTACAGACACGCATTAGGATGTATAAGAATTTCCTGTCTCCCACATTCCTCCTATCTTTTAACATTCACTTTCTGACATCAAGCGCGCTGTGCAGAGCGTCAGACCGACAGTGTCTCATTACAGGAATAAAAAATGGACCCTGTACAAATACGGCTGTATTGAATGAGATTGAATGACCCTGCATTAGAGCGGACGAAGCGTCGACAGCAGCACAAGAGAAGCCGTTTGGGCCCGTCTGATTAATTAGGCAGCCTGTAAGGTGTCATTACGTGCCGAATCCTCCCTTTGATAACGTCTTAGATGGAATTGGATAATTTTGTAATCAGACGTCCCATTCATGTTGATAATTAGATGATGATAGTCTCCTGTTTCCATGGCACTAATTCACCAGTCGCCATTTAAAGCTCCAGGTCCATTTGATTAGGAGATGAAAAGGAGGAGAAAGGGAGTGAAAACAAAAACAAAGTCTGCTGTGTGCAGATGTGTGAAAGATCTCCTTGGCGTTGGCTGCGTGGCTGTTGACCTGTGTGTGGGTTTTTTCTATGAGATGATTTATAAAGCTGTTTGAAATGAAGCGGTGAAAAGCGTGAACAGGCCTGCGGATAAACCAAGGTCGCGACCTTTCTGTCTCGGCTCTGTCATCCCGCTAAATCCAGATGTATGCCTTCGATTCAGAGAGTAAACAGGGTGTGTGTGTGTGTGATGGTCCACTGGTCATCATCTGAAAAGTGGTGGTGGTGGAAGACAGGTCACGGCGACATGGCAAAAAACATGAATCTTATATGAATAAAAAAGTCATCGTTTTCCTCGTCATTCACCGTCGATAATTATCCATACGTGTGCTCACTAATGGCCAGTAATAGCCTGAATAGTGTTACAGATCCTGAAGAGAATTAAAGGCCTCAGTCACACTGAACATCTGCACTTCACATCTGACGGCAAAACAAGTTGGAACCAGAAACCTTTTTCCACACACAGAAACTTTCCCTTTTTCATTTTTCATTTATTTTTTAACTCTTGTTTTTTTTTATACTTTTCTCTGTTTATATTCTATCCTTTCTTTCGCTTGCCTTTTCATTTTGCACTTTATATTTTCATTTTGTCATTTCTCATTCATCAGTTTCTTCCTTTCTTTTTATTGTTCATTCTATTCTCTTTCTCGTGTAGTTTTCTATTTTCATAATTTTCATATTATATATTCATTCTTTTGCCATTTTCCAATCATTTTCTCCTTTTCTCCGTTCATCTTTATTCATTCAGTCTTTCCTTCTTTCCTTTCCTCTCTCATGATCATTTTTTTCATGATTTTTCTTCCTTCCTTTTTATCTTTTCTTTGTATTCGTTCATTTTCTTTCTTTTTTTTTTGCAGAGCCCTGTTGGTGACTTCCCATATAAATAAAAATAATGTGTGGCCATGCTATATTAATGTGTGGGAACAGGATCCTAATGCAGGGCCACGACAGTAAGGCGTGGGAACGAGATCATGTCTTATTAGGCTTAATTATTTCATTCCAATGCCTTAGTAAATCCGCATTAAAGCTACACATTAGAATCTCATTTCCACACCTTACAAAGTCGTGTCCACAACTTAATTATATTGTTCCCATTTATATGGGATATCACCAGCAGGGCTTTCTTCTTTTTTATCATTTATCTCTATACTTTCTTTATCTTTATTACTTTTGTCCTTTCTTTCTTCCAACACTATCTAATGCAGCTCCTGACTGACCCTGTCCTGCTTCTCTACAGTCAAGTCATCTGTAGTCGGTCAAGAAGAGTTTGACAAATTTGAACTGTGAGGTGCAAAAATTCTCTGATTTTCTTCACAAATGTTCGCTGTTTTACGTACAGTCATTAGCCACAACATTCAGACCAGCTCCTTGTTTCTACACTCTTTGTCCATTTATGAGCTACACTTACCAAATAGGAGCACTTTGTAGTTCAGTCACAGTCACAGACTGTAGGACATCTGTTTCTCTCCATGCTCCATAACCCTGTTCTTCAGGGCCCCCACAGGACCACCACAGAGCAGGTACTATTTGGGTGGTGGATCATTCTCAGCACTGCAGTAACAGTGACATGGTGGTGGTGTGTTAGTGTGCGTTGCGCTGGACTGAGTGGATCAGACACAGCAGTGCTGGAGTTTTTAACACCTCAGTGTTGCTGCTGGACTGAGATTAGTCCACCAATCAAAAATATCCAGCCAACAGAGTCCTGGGATCACTTATAAAGAAGAGGATGACCAACACAAACTGTGCAGCAGAAGATGAGCTACTGTTTCTGACTTTACATTTACAAGGTGGACTGACAAGGTAGGAGTGTCTAATAGAGTGGACAGTGAGTGGACATGGTGGTAAACTCAGTCCAGCATGTTAGAGATGCCTGTCTACATCTGCTGTACAGGGGTAGCAGCTATTCAAATCTAAATCCTGTGTTTCTCATTCCAGAACGAGTAACACACCAATATTTTTATTGGGAATATCTCAGATATTTGGTAATAATGTTTGATTTAGATCACCATCGTTATAGGTTCATCACCCAGGCCTAGCAGACGCTCTGTGGAGCCGGGCCGATGAGGAGGCTAGGTAATAAAGCAGGGTTGATCCACAAGCTTCCCGACACCCACAGAGAGGATTTGGCTTTAATAAGCAGCGAGTCATTGCAGAGATGGCCAGTTGTGCTTTCTCTCATTACTAAGCATTAAGTGGGATTACGATACGGGCGCCAGTTTGGGAGAACTTGTGTGCATCGAGTGCCTCATCATCAACGCAGTGCTCGACCACTTCAGCCTCTGCTCATTATGGCCATTATGATCCTGCTCTGTAGTAACACATGCTGGTTCTGACAGATCTTAAACTAATTTCACTCCAAAACTGACTCTAATGACCGCGTATGAAACGAGTCTGGCCTCGTCTCTCCACTGCGTCATGCTCCTCCATCAGCGCGTTGGGCTTTGTTGTCTGTTTATGTGTGACGATAGTAATGACTCAGCTGGGCTCTCTTTCACAGCCCACACTTCTCTCTTCATCTTCCTCACTGCATTCTTCACTCCTCTCTGTGTTCAGTGTTTACTGGGTCTGAACTCTCTGCTCTGTTTCTGTCTCTGTTTTTCTCTTCTCTGCTGATTCGCTGTATGTGGAGTTATAAAGGCTGCAGCACTGTTTATTTGTTTGTTTATTTGTTTGTCTGCTTCTTTCTCTCTTTACTCATTTTATTTCTGTTTATCATTTCTTCATCTTTATGCATTCTATCTTTTATTTCTTATTTTTACTGCTTCAAATTTCTGTATTCTGTGCTTTCTTTCTTTCTTTTTATTTTGTTCTTTTTTCTGTCACTTCTTATTTTTAGTCTTTCTTTCTTTCTTTTTTGTTTTCTTATTTTGTTCCTTGATTCCTGATTTTTTTTATTTATTCTGTCATTTCTTTCTTTCTTTCTTTCTTTCTTTCTTTCTTTCTTTCTTTCTTTTTTGTCATTTCTTATTTTTATTCTTTCTTTCTTTCTTTTTTTCATTTTCTTATTTCATTCCTTGATTCCTCTTTTTATATTTTTTCTTTATTTACTCTATCCTTTCTTTCTTTCATTCATTTTCTTATTTCATTCCTTGGTTCCTCCTTTCATGTTTTTTCTTTATATATTCTATCCTTTCTTCTTTCTTTCCTTTTTTTCTCATTCTATGCCTCTCTCAATTGCAGAGTTTTCCTTTCATTGCTTCTTTCATTATCTGCTGTTTTGTTTTGTTGCCTGTTCTTGCATGTTTGTTTTTTCTTTATTTTCTTATTCAGCTATCGATATTATGAGGGCTGTGTTGTAGTGGAGTGGCGCCGGTAAGACGATCTGCTTTTATCTGTTGCTGTTTTTCGTTGCTGCTCCTCGTCTGTTTGTGTTTTGGTGGAGTTTCCCTTTAACCTGCCTGTGTGTGTTAGTCTGCCTCCATCTCTGTCTCTGCCTCAGAACTGACAGACACCCTGTTTGATCCCATGCTCTCTTTGTATATGTACACATACCTTTACTGCTCTGAAGACCTTCAACCGGACAGGAGTGGACTGTGTATGAGAATAATACACATGCTTTTTGGGTGTCTGCTGAAATCTGCAGCTCTGTCTGCAAGTGCTGAGGTTAACCAGAGGGCATCTGTTGAAAAATCACTATTTAATAATCACTGGAATTCAGATTCTTAAATTTTTAACTCCCAAACTGGATTTTCTCAGTCGACTGAAAGGCCTCAACTTCTACTAAAGGCCAGCTAATCACCCCTTAAAGAAACTGCTAGCAAGTATTATAGACACACCACAAGTTATTCACAAGTTACTGTGCCTTATTAAAGGCTGTAGTCAGCCATACAGATGGCCAGGCTTTAGGCTAACTGTCTCTAGCATTAGCTCAGGTCTGTGCTTTCTCACATCCAAGCCCTGTTTGACTAGTCCTTCCTGTTCTATATGCATAAATATAGAAGAAAGCAGCTAAGCGATTAGAGTCTTCTAATAAACTCTGAGAAGAACTGCTGCAGAACCTGGAGGTTCAGTGAAAAGTCTCTGTCTAGTCT
>NC_051232.1:24825438-24890438 GCF_015220715.1 Pygocentrus nattereri
CTGATGACTTTTGTGTTTATTAGAATGATTTTGTCTGCTGAAGTTAATGTCTTTTTTACTGTATCCACACTCTGTTCGAGTCCATATCAACGCTGCAGTGTGAGTGTTTATTCACTCCTGTGAGGCTGTTTCTCCAAGTCCTGCTTAAACTGAGCTGATAGTGCTGTGTGGAACTCAGACAGTCTGTGAGTGCTGATAATGAGGAATATTACCTTGACATTTCTGAATAGCGTTGTTTTTCAGGCCTCATAAACACCCGCTGAGCTCCGAGTAACAGCTCTGTTCACTGAGGGAGGCGACAACACTTTAAATACTTTTATCACTTCATCCCACATTCCATCTCTCTTTCCCTGCTGGCTAGGGGTCAGCGCTCTCTCTCTCTCTCTCTCTCTCTCTCTCGCTCTCTATTGCTCATTTTATTCTTCTCTCTTCATTTTAATCTCTTCTGTCTACCTCTCCTTGTCTTTCTTTCTCATGATCTCCTTTCCCTCTCTCTCTGTCTCTCTGCCTCTTTTTGATTCTGTCTGTCCATCTCTCTTCTTCTTTCTCTCTGTGTCCTTTCCCTCTCTCACTCTCTTTTTCGTATATTGTTCTTTCTCTCCTTCTTACTCTCTGCCTCCTTTCCCTCTCTCTTTTACTTTCTTTTTCTTCTAACATTTTTCTCCTTCTCCTTTCCCCCCCTCTCTCTCTCTCTCTCTCTCTCTCTCTCTTCTATCGTTTTTTCTTCTTCTTCCTCTCTTTCTCCTTTTCCTCTCTTTTACTTTTGTTTTCCTCTATCTTTCTTTCTCTCCTGCTTCATCCCTTTCTCCTTTCCTTCTCCCTTCCTCTCACACTGTTTTTCTTCCATCTTTTTTTTTCTCTTTCTTCCTCTCTTTCTCTTTTGCCCCTCTCCCACTCGTTTTCCTGTCTTTCTTTCTCTTATTCTTCCTATCTCTTTTGCTCTCTTTCTTACTGTCTTTCTTTTTGTAATTCCCTGTCTTCCCCTTTCTCTCTCTCTCTCCTTCGCTTGCTCTCTTTACCTCTGTTTTCTTTCCTTCCCCTCTCTCTCTCTCTCTCTCTCTCTCTCTCTTTCTCTCTCCCTCTCTCTCTCTCTCTCTTTCTCTCTATCTCTCTCTCTCTCTCTCTCTCTCTCTCTCTTTCTCTCTCTCTTTCTGTCTTGCAGGTCATTAAGACAGTGCTGGTAAAATGATGTTTAATGGCTGCCTCACTAATCGATAAATCATTTATTTGGCTCAGTACCTGCTCTGGCTATTAAACACTAACACTGCTGCATCCTCTGTGCCTCTGTGTGTGTGTGTGCGTGTGTGTGTGTGTGTGTGTGTGTGTGTGTGTGTGTGTGTGTGTATGTTGCTCATCTTGAGCCGATGCGTCTCTCTCTCTCTGACTGTAGTAGGTACAGTAAAGTCAGTCTACAGTGGTTCTGAGAATCATCAGTGGATCCTGTAGTGATCAGGGGTGTAAAAGTACAGAGAGAGTGTACTTTAGTGAAAGTGTGGATACGGAGTCAAACTCCCATTCAGTTAAAGTGAAACTGGGGAGCCAAAAAGTATCAACACATGAAGTAAAAGGCGAATACTTGAACAAGTAAACAAAACAGGTGGTATGTGGTGTTTGCTGCAGACACTATTCAGTGATCCTGACCTTCACACACTACAGATTTGGAGTTGTTTGTGGTCGTGTGTGATGTGTGTAGTGTGTCTTTTGTTGTAGTGTGCCCCTTTGTTCTGATCCCTCTTTTCTGTCCTACTGACCCCAGTTTACCCCCTCCCCCTTTCTTTCCCTCTGCTGTACTGGCCGCTCCTCAAGCTGTGATGCAGCAATCAATTGACCTATCACCCACAAACATGTTCTTTCAAGGCTGCTTGTTGCCAAGTTGGACAAGCTTTACTGAACGTTAGCAACAATCCCATTCAAAATAATGAGAGACTGCATTTTGTTTGTTGTTGTTGTTGTTTTGCGCTATTTTCAATGTCAGCATAATCAAATTGGTCAGCTCACCCAGTCTGTCCTGATTGGTGAACCGCCAGATTGGTTCCACACCTACAGGTTCCGCCCCTGTCTTGCAGTCTCCAACCAGCTGTAAACACCACTGTGGCAGTTTACACAAAGGCGTCGGTTCTGCCGAATCAGTTTGAACTACAATGCAGTCAGGTCAATGTCTTTTCGACATGACTACAAAACTATTCTTGTCAACTAGGATTGTGTTATGAGGCCACATCATCTAACAACGGGCTGGAATTCCAGAAAGGCTTTTCAGACAGTTGAGAAAAGTAGCTTATATGGGAGAGAGTTACTTATTCTGGGACATACTTTGAGCCCTGTAACTTTGCAGCCAGTTTACACGTACAAAATTCTATAAAAACCTGAAAAGCGTAATAGATCCATATCTTTTGAATGAGACTTTTGCCAACGTTCTTCAAAAGTTGTCCAATCTAGCAACAGTAGCTATGGAAGAATGTATTTGTGGTCAGGGCATGGCTAGGTTAATGACCTCAACTTATGTTTTTCTTTGGGGGGGTTTTCTTTCATTGTTTCTTTGTCTTTACCGTTTTCTTTTCTCATCATTTCTTTCTTTCTTTCTTTCTTTCTTTCTTTCTTTCTTTCTTTCTTTCTTTCTTTCCTTCTTTCTTTCTTTCTTCCATGTTTTTCAGTCATGAGGACTATGAGCCAGAGATAAAGTAAGCACAACTGTATGCGTCAGCTGTACAAATCTATATAAGTCTGTATAATCAGTATAAATCTGAGTAAGCTGCATAAATCAGTGTAATCTATATTAAACTGTATAATCTGTATAAATCTGCGTAATCATTATTAACGGCTGAAATCTGTCTTCATCTGTATAATCTATGTAAACCCTTTTATAGAAATCTGAAGCTCAGCTACTGTTTCCACTCTCTCCTCTCATTCATATGTTCTGTAACTTGCCTAGGAGTGTTCCACTCCTGCCATCACCCCCCCCCCCATCCCCCCCCCCCCCCCAGCTGCCTCAGTATGAAACACAACTGATAAAGAAATGTCCCACTCCATATCACCCCCCAACACAAACATCCTGCACACTATGCTGCCAGTATCACTGCTTTATGAGTGAAGAGCCAATGTTCAAGTTTTACTCAATTTTTTAGATGTGCCTAAGAGCTCTGTTCATGTCGTCCGGTGGCTTTTATAACACAGCAGCAAATCGTGATACAATATAATAATGAATCATAAATAATAATAAGCAGGAGCATTTCTTCTATCAAGAAATATTGTTCATTTAGAATGTGCTGTTGTTACAAAGCAAGTATGGACCACTCACATAGGACAGTCGCATTCAGTAACTCGTTATTTGTATATTGCAGTCATTTCAGTGGCACATATTCATGAACATAGTATTGCATTGTAGTTTTTACTCACCAAATTGCCCTGCAGTGATAATGCTAATTTCCACTAGCACCTACATGGGATTTCCTGTGTTGTGTTAGCATGTAAGCTGTTTACATCATTTGTTTTTCCACCCTGGGTTTAAAAGTCCCACAAGCCTGCCACAAGCATGAACATTTGAAGTGATTTAAAGGGATAAGTATTCCGTCAAAGCCTAACATTGAATATTATTGGAGAAGCAGTTTAGCATGTTAGCTATGTTTTAGCCTGTTTAGCCTGCTGTCTCCAACCGTAGAGAGCTACCTTCTTACAGAGCCAAGTTCCCACCACAATGCGCCACACCTGCTACAGCCAATCAACATCTTCCCAAGTCCCTGATTGGCTGAATCAGATGTATTACAGTTAAGTAAGGGGTGGGGCAGTTTATAGGATACATGTTGGAACTAAACTCTGCAGGAAAGTCACTCTTCAGAACCAGGGTGGGGGTCCACTGGCTTAATTGTTAAGAAAGTCATCTGCCTTGTTTTTGTTTAATTTTTAGTTACTTTCAGTTACGTGTTAACACAGAGGTCAGTTGTTGTGAGGTGGTCAAAGGTGTCCGTCTTATTATTTTACAGCAACTTAGAGCACAGCTCAGCCAATCAGATTTTAGTACCAGAAATATCCATTTTTGGTCATCAAATTTATTATCATTTATAATGACACAAAACAATTCTGCCACAAGTTATGTAGTTCAGTAGCAGTAGTCTATGGTTGCTAAGCAACATGACAATCAAAGATGCTTTAATAACTTCATTAATACATAGTCACATATGTGCATATCTGGTATATAACAATGGCTTAGAACACGGCTCAACCAATCAGATCTCATTTGCAGTCGTGCAGTCGATTGTTATTTTAACATATCAAATGATGTTTTGAATATGTGAACACACTTCAGCACATTGATGTACAAATACTTTATTTGTCAAATTTAATATATTAGGGAAAAAATGAAACACGTAGCCTGTGCAAAAGTAATGGCTCATTTAATATTTTATATTCTATGTTAAAGATCATCAAATACTTTGAAATTGTGCACTAATGTTTAAGTCTGTTACGTAAGTTATTTGATACAAAAGTGGTGTTCAAACCTTTGCATACTCAGTAACTACTATGAAATGAACGTGTTCTGTAGTTATGAGAGTGAGGAACTGGAGTGTGGTCCCACATCTACAGACCCTTAGAGATTAAGGGCTTTAATGTGCATGCTTCTGACAGAAAGTGTGCGCTAGCATGCTAGTTCTTCTAAACCCAGAGTGAATCATTAGTGAGTAGGTAATGCAGGAGTTTTAAATTAGTGCAGGTTTGTAATCAGGGCAGTAAAACCGGAGGCCCTGTGGCTCTACAACTCTCTGCTGAAGCATTTTCCCACTGATTACAGCCGCTCTGTCACAGCCACCCTGCACCACTGCATCACTTTGATATCTTCACCTCGTTTTCTCTCTGCCTGTCTCTCTCTCTCTCTCTCTTTCTGTCTCTTGCTTTAATTTTCTTTTTTTCTTGCTCGCTTTCATTTGTTGCCGTCTGTCCTTCTGTACGTTCGAGCATTTTTACCTGTTGTCACATGTTTATGAAGAATCCAAATGCAGATGGTGCAACAGCAGAGAAATAAACGGCTCATATTCTACGGATTCCTTATATTTCATGTGACGTCTGCTTAGAACCTTTTTTTCATGTGACGTCTGCTTAGAACCTGTGTTTCTGTTCTAATGTTCAGAATCAATTTGCACATGATCATTTTTCAACTTGTCCTTTAATTAAACAGACTGTTCCTTTAAGACTGATGTATGTAAATGAGCTGTGTTCTGATTGGCTGCACAGTACTGTACCTCATTCAAAATGTACCACAGGCTGAAACATCGAATAACGTGAATTATGTTCACTTTTTTTGGACTAAGGCACTTTTGTCTAATTAATTTCATTGAGATGTGTTTTGCTCTTCAGAAGAAGGAAAAAAGGTACCTCTTATTTATTGACTTGCTTATTTTTTATTTTTCCATCTGTTTTTTTGTACCGAGCAGGATTATTGTTAATGAAACTATTACTGAAGCGAAAATAGCAGCAAAACAATGTACTCCTTAACTGGTTTCTGATAAAATATTCACAAAATATTTTACCAAATATATTACCAGAAACCAAATCTCAGTATCAAACTAAACAACAAACTATCCATCCATCCATTTTCTAAGCCGCTTCTCCGTCAGGGTCGTGGGGGGTGATGCTGGAGCCTATCCCAGCGGTCATCGGGTGGAAAAAACATTAAATAAAACTAAGAAAAAAAAACTATTAAAGGAGAATTCCACCTGGTTTTCAACATTTCTGCCTAATCATTAAACCATAAACAAACTCATTAAAATGGTTTGATATAAATTATTGATTGTAGAGAAACTTGCAGACATAGTCATAACCATTTCTTGTAAAATAAATCATGTGAGGGAGCTTTTAGAGGCAGTAAACTCCTCAGACGTCTGGTTCCCATCACTACCACTTTGAAACTTGACTCTGTAAGTTTCTCTAGAACAGAGCATTTCACACCAAACTACTCTGGATGACTTTGTTTGCATCTTAACTATTTAAATATGCAGAAATTTTGAAAAGTCAATTGAGTTCTTGGTTTTAATAGACAAAACTGAAACTAATCTGAAATTGGAAAATCAAAATGGAAGACTACACAATAGTAAAAAAAAGAATAACCCTGATGGAGAGGACTTCAAATCAACAGAAGAACTCTTTCTCAGAGGAGTGATGAATGTAGTATGCAAGATCGCCGGTTCACAAACTCTTGTGTTATTAAGCTAAATTTCCCCACTTAAAACAAATGAAGACACCTGTAACAGTTGTAAGACATGATCGGAATTGTAGCTCTTGAGATTTGAAAATGACGTTCTTTAAAACAGCAATTTTGATATAAAAAAATTAAAGTTCCTAGATATAAACACTGCTGATTGTCAGGATGTTGTTGCTTGGCAACAGGGAAAAGTGCAGTCTCTAACAAATTGCACTGTGTAACCCTGGCAGAAAAAAGGGCAGTGCAGTGCACCTTGTGTTTTTCAGCCATGATGTGACTCAAACCCCCTTCCCCATAGTAACATTTTTGTTTTCCAGGACTTGGCTCTAACGTATGTATGTATGTGTGTGTGTGTGTGTGTGTGTGTGTGTGTGTGTGTGTGTGTGTGTGTGTGTGTGTGTGCGTGTCTTCTTTCCAGATCGTGGGTGATCGGTGCTATAGCACTGCTGTGTTTGCTGGGTCTGACCTGGGCGTTTGGTCTGATGTACGTGAACGAGAGCACAGTGATCATGGCCTATCTCTTCACCATCTTCAACTCTCTACAGGGCATGTTCATCTTCATCTTCCACTGTGTTCTGCAGAAGAAGGTAACATACATACAAGCATACTATACATACACACACACACACATACATGTCTTTTTGTACAGTGTTTGTTATATACATACACACACAGGCTTACTATAGGTCTGTTGCTGGTTGTTTTCTGCCCCTAAGAACTGTAGAAGCAACTTTCATAGGAATTAACACTATCGCTATAAGTCTTAAACTGTCACCTCTCTATTTCACTGTTGTTGTTGCGTGAATGTATGTTTATGTGTAGGTGCGTAAAGAGTATGGAAAGTGTTTGCGGACTCATTGCTACAGTGGAAAGAGTGTGGACTCGTCTGTGGGCTCCAGCAAAAGTTCCGCCTCCCGCGCACCTGGACGCTACTCCAGCAGCTCCCAGGTAGAGGGGGCCTTCCTTACACCCTTATGCACACATAAACATGACATATATACGTTGTATAGAAAGTTCTGTCCAACCCTAAAAACCACACATCTTTAACTGTTCCTCACAAGCATGACCATCAGTTACTGAGACGTTATCTGTGTTTTCTCTTACACTTTTTCTATCTCTTCTTTCCCTCTCTCTCTCTCTCTCTCTCTCTCTCTCTCTTTCATCACAAGGTCCACCACCAGCCTTGTATGACAAACTGCTCACAGTTACAGTATGAACAAGTAATTATCCACTCTATGATCTTTCTACATGCAATTCATCACCAGCACTTTTCTCCTGCAGTAGTGCAATAGTAATGTAATACTGTATGTTCAGTACTGTCCAGAAGTCAAAGACCACCTCTCATTTATTAAAGTTCCAGTCAAAACAGCCATTGCATACACATTTGTTTTTTAAAGTATATATTTCTGCAGGGATTAGTTATAACTTCACTTGCATAAGGAAGGAGTAGGTCAAAGGAAAATAAGTGTATAGTTTCCGAAAGTGTATAAAAATTATTGACACAGAAAAGGTGAGATTCCTAGCAACCCACTGCAAAATTTGGTAGACCCCAAAATCCCCATCAAATTAACAGCACTTAAAGCTTTGATCTTGGAGAGAGAAGAGAAAATCGAAACTGGATGTCTGAGTGGAGTAAATTAGAGTAAATTGTAGTCATTTTAATTGACGTTTTATAGACTAATAAGTCTAAATTTGTAAGGTAGGTATGTTCAAACTGAAGATTGGGGGAGGGACATGGCATTGCTGAAACCCCTCCGTCTTTCAATCTAATGCCCTATTAATTCAAGTCCTCACCTGTCGTTCCTGTGACGAAGGGCTCGCAGTCCCCACCACCACGCCATATCCTCTGTGTTCCTAAATCTTACATTTCTTTTACATTTCTATTTGTCAGTTCTACTACACACACCTACTATGATAAAATGTCTGGCTTACTAGTTACAGGCCGAATCTACCCTGAACTTCTCAGAGTTCTCCCTCTCCCTCACTTAGTCTTCCCTCATACTACCACCACCATGTTGAAGGCATGGTCTGAACTCACAAACTGGGAATGTGAGAAGCAGAAAATGCAACTTCTAAGATTGAACATTGGAGTTGTGAAACAAATTTATTAAGTGTGTTGTTTTTTTTCCTGATGTTGAAATATGAACAACTTGTACTCAATGGCCTTTTTGATTGGAAATCAAATAAACTGAGTGATCTCTGACTTACTGTTCTGTATCAGACTGTATTACATGCTTAAGGCAAGCATAAATAACTTGAATCTTGCGTGTTTGCTACTTTCCCCGCTTTCATACAGTGTGTGGCCTCGTGGCCCAAGCATTTGCATGTTTAGCATTTAGCGTGCTGCTAATGCTCCAATACAGTGCTGAGGTGCTTGCCACCTCCCTTGCATGCAATGGGAATTGGTTGATGAGACTGTGTTGTTCATTAAAGCTTATTCAATATGATCTGTATCTGTAGTGCATGGAAAATCATTTTGGCTTGACCTTTACGTTTAATAGAAGTCAATGGATGTAACTGTCCTATTACTTCTGTGTTTCAAGCCAATTGACCATAAGCTACAGATGCAGCAGATAGAGATTAGGTTGAAAAACACTGTTGCTGGGTGTTCAACATTTTAGTCCGTAGTGTGGCTGATAGTAGCAGTGCAGTAAATCACAACCAAACAGTTTTGAAGAGCATAGCTGCCTGAAGCGCCCTTTGGTTGGATTCTCATAATTTATTTTCACTGTTAATTATAGGATTTGTAAAACATTATAGTCTTTTAATAAGAATAATAACATAGTCCTCCTATTATCCACCAATGAGCTTCTTGGCCACTTTAATGGAAACACCCTGTAGATCCTCTTTGCTGGTATACAGTTAGAGAATGTTGACACATGGTTTGCAAAAGACTCCCTTTCTTCCTTTATCAATGGCCAGTTTCTTACTACAGAAACTCTCTTGGCTGGATTTTGGGTGACAAATGTGTCAGTGTCACTGCTGTGCTAAGAATAAGTCACTACTTAGATAATATCTGGACAACAGCAGTTTTGTGTTCAGAAACTGATCAAGTCATCAGGTCAGCCAGTGAAAGGAAGCATAAGGTAGGTGTTTACAATAAAGTGACCAGTGAATAGTCGTACATGGCAGGTGTTTCTAATAAAGTTCCAGTGAGTAGATGTACAAGGTACTTCCAATAAAGTGGCTAATGAGTCAAAATACATGGAAGGTGCTTCCAATAAAGTGCAAAGTGGCCAGTATGTGGAAGTGCAAGGTAGATGTTTCCAATATAGTGGTCAGTGAGAGGAAGTATAAGGCAGGTGTTTCTAATAAATTGACTAGTAAGTGGAAGTACAATAAAGTGGCCTGAAAGTGGAATTAAAAATAAATGTTTCCAATTAAGTGGTCAGTGAGTGGAAGAACAAGTTGTGTATTTCCAATAGAGTGGCCAGTGAGTGAAAGTACATGATGGATGTGTCCAGTAAATTGGCCAATGAGTTGAAGTACAAGGTAAATGTTTCAAGTGGCCAACGAGTGTGACTGAATCACTGTTGTAGTTATGCTGTTGATGCAGCAATTTTGCTTGTTAGTAATCAGCACTTCCTGAGTGTGATCGGTATTCAGAAAGGGTTTTCTGGGCATGATTAAAAATGAAATGCTCCTGCATTGAGGTTTGAACAAGGTGCAGCTGTTAGCCTGAAGAGAAAAAAAGAGAGACAGAAAAAAAAGTTGTATTGCTGAGTTGTTAAACTTAAGCAGTGCTTTGTTTTGCTTCCTGATGGAAAGAACTTGAGAATTGATTTCCTTGCTGGGGTTCCTGACACAATATATGTAAAGTATGACAACCAGAGTGGTTTATAGGTCTGACCTGGCACAAAACAGGATGGATAAAAATGGACCGCAGTATGCAGAGTGCTTTTTTCATTTGTATTGTACGACGTGGATGGCACTATAAAGGCATAAGCAGAAAAAATGTTTTTTTGCTGAAAAAGCACAGCGATGCTCTTCAAAACAGCCTGGCTAAATCTATTGCATTGTCAGGATTTGAAAAAGCATGTACATTTAGTGCTGGAGAGACAGAGAAGTATGCAAAAATCTGTGCACCCATGGTCATATTCCATGTTTTATTGATTTTCAAGAATCATCATCAGAGAACACTTCTCTGCACATTTTAATGTACAATTGCAGAAAATTTAAGTGTGTTCTCTGTAGAGGACGTTACCTTATTTCATGAGGAAAATCTACAAAATGATCAAACTTTTGCATACAACTGTATATAAGAGAGAGAGAGAGAGAGAGAGAGAGAGTGAGAGAGAGTGAGAGAGAGAGAGTGAGAGAGAGAGAGAGAGAGAGAGAGAGAGAGAGAGCTTTGCATTCTTTTGTCATTGCAAATCCTCAGCTTTACATACGGAGCTTTATTATTGTATCACTATGGCAATGACATGTCTGGTCAGGGGAGGGGATATCCATGGAAACAAGTTTTTTGTTTGACCTTTAGCCTTCTAGGGGTCATCTGCTTACATGTTCTGCAGACACATCTGACACACGCACTCTGATGACCGTGTGTGTGTGTGTGTGTGTGTGTGTGTGCGTGCACCTTTAAACGTCTCCAGGATGGGCAATGCTTCCTAAGCGATTTCCTTCTCCTAAATTCCAGCAGGATGTCAGGCTGTTTGGTTCTTCAGCAGTATTAAACTTTTAACATGCCTATAATAAAGTAAAATATACTTCCATTCACAGAGCCGTCAGAGTCAGACTTAAACAGTGCTAACGTTGATCTTTAAATACAGTGAGCAGTAGGTTTAGATCAGTCATCTACAAAACTCTGAAGTTCCTATGAATTTGTTTTGTTCAGAGGAATATAACGAAACAAATATTTGATTTTGAGAAAAAGACGTTGATACATAGATATCAATTCAAAGTGTATTTAATATTATAGAAAAACACACATCCATATTTAATATTTTGACTCGTATACTTACAATAAATCGTCCCCTTTGCATGATAAGGTTCTGTCTGCGTTTTTGAGATAATGAGCTTCAAAGATTTTGGATTCCATATAGCAAAGCTGATATATGGAGCAGGTCTGTGTCATACATACAAGTCACCCATACCCTAAATCTATTCTAAATGCACAACATCGAAATCCTATCAGATTTGTAAGTGTCAAATGCAGACAGAGCCTTCTAATCCTAAGAACTCACTTTCTGCTCAGAATTATAAGGTTTTATCTGGCAAAACATCAAAAGAAGCATTCATTTTAGGTGTATGCAACTGTTTAGTCGTAATTTGTTTTAAAACTTAAAATTAGTTCTAACCAATTATCAGAAAGTTACATTTAACACCGTCTATGACGGTTTCATGACGCTGCTTTTTATTATTTATTTATTTATTTATTTATTTATTTATTCTCACTTTTATTTCTTGCTTTAGGACATAATCATGTTTTTCTCGTTCAAAAAAGCATTGCAGATTAATCGTAAAGGTCAGAGCTAAATATTTTGTCCAGTGCAAAGGTCAGTTTTAGTTGAATTTTTCTTTTTAGATTAGACAGAAACCAGCTTCTGTAATAAACTGTCCCAGCAAGTAAGTAGTAAGTGTAGCCAATCAGTCTAAAGGCAGCATGAGGTTTTGTTTTGTATCAGAATTGTGACTCTAATGTCTTAAACTGAGAGAAAGAAGAAAAAGAGAAGATGGATTAATGAATGAATTTAATGTTTGTGTTGAAATGAAGACCCCATTCATTCACATTTTCATTATTTTATTGCCTTTAAGGCTTAATGTTTTATGTTTGAAATAATAAGAACTTCTAAAGAACTTTAAGATATAAGACAGACAAGACAAGAGTTTTCATGTTCCATAAAGTTTTATTAACTTTTCCCCCAGTCACTGAGCAGTGCGATAACGCGACAAAGAAGCAGAACCTGATTGGTCCTCTTGTGTGTATTCCAAGTGCTGATTGGCTCACAGATAGAACCTTGTAGAACTAAGTTGAAGTTTGACTTTGGAGGTGGAACCTTTTTATTTTTAGTTAAAGAGTCCAAAAGTGCATGCAAGGCAAAAAACACTCAATTTTGACAAAAATGAAGTACTACGATTTATTTTTATGTTAATAAACTTGCATATTCAACATTCTGGATCATTTTGGTGCACTGTGTCATCCAGTGGTCACCATAAGTGAAACATAAAAGGCCGCATTCAGTGCTTTTGTTATGTTGTCATTTTTAATTCATTGTGCAGATAGTGTGAATATTGGCAGTTTGTATTGATGGCTTGGAGTTGTATACAGTTTTTCCATCTGTGTTCATACATCACTCTGTTAGTACTTCAGCCGCATGAAAAACATTATATAATATAAATGACATTTTTATTATTGCATACCAGTTCCCTCTATAAGCGCTGTGTTAGCTCCTGAAACTGTCTCCACCGTGCACGATGGCTGTGACTGTAATTATTCAAAAGTGTATACTTGCATTCAGTAAAAGCATCTAGTCATTGCTGCCTACCTATGGCTGAATAGCTGTTCTGGAGTATATCGGAGAAATACTGCTGTAGATAAATGATTTTTTGTGCTGGGAGCACAAAAGGAAAAAAAAGGAACGTTGAGAAAGCTATTTCGGCAGCAGCTGCTGATTTATTTGTGAGTTGCTTTTGTATTTATTGTCAGAGTTTAAACAGTCCAGTTTACTGCAGTAGAACAGTTTAAATGGGTTATTGTGCATAGTGACAGTTGTTAGCGTCATGCTGGTTGGAGACGGATGATGCTGCTGGCCTGATGCTCCTCTACCAGGCTTTATTTGACTTATTTAAGTGTGTGCGTGTGACATTGTGATGTGTGTGTTCTTCTCAGAGTCGTATCCGTCGAATGTGGAACGACACAGTGAGGAAACAGTCGGAATCGTCCTTCATCACTGGAGACATCAACAGCTCAGCCACCATCAACAGAGGTACACATATAAAACAGCACACGTCCATATGGTTTTATTAAAGGTGGTTGCTACAGATATTTCCAGAAAACATTAAAAGCCCCAGCATTCTCCAAGACCAAAAACAATAAAAGGTATCCAGCGAACTCCAAAAGCCCCACTGTTCTCTTACAGAGAAGACCAACAACCTCAGCATTGTCCAAGAAACCTCCAAAATTCCCCAAAGAAAAACCCTAAAACCCATCAACAAACACCAAAGCCTCAATGCTTTTCAACATCAAAAGCCACAGTATTCTCCAACACCAACAATCTCCAAAGAAAAACACCAAAACCCCACCATTTCTCAGCAAACACCAAAAACCCCAGTGTTCTCCAACAAACAAAGGCCCAGAGTTCTGAAAAAAAAAAAACACCAGAAGGCCCAGCATTCTCAAATACCAACAACCCCAACATTCTCCCAAGAAAACCACTCCAAGTCCACCATTTACCAACAAACACCAAAAAACCCAGTGTTTTCTAACAAACCCCAAAAGCCTCAGTATTCTCCAACAGTGTCAACATTTATTTGCAAACACCAAACTTCCACTAAATTTAGCAAAAAACACTAAACCTAGTCTCCAGCAAAAAACAATTTCAACATTCCTCAACAACCTCCACATTGCCTAACAATGACGATCCAGAGCCTCCAACAAACACCAAGAGATGCAGGATTCTCCCGTTTACACTCTTCCACAGTGTTCTCCCCATTCATGCTGTTCTCCAGTGTTCTCCCCCTCAAGTTGTTCTAGAATGTTCTCCCTTGTTCAGAGTGGTTCGTTTGGCTTGTTGTAAAGTTGCCAGTATTGAAATGTTAATAGTTGTTGGAGAATAATGGAGTTTGTTGAAGAAAGTTCAAGATCAAGAAGAGCATATTATCGTTCCAAAACTTGGCCCAACAATACAAAATTAGAACAAACACAAAGTATTTGAGTACAGCGCTCAGTAACTATGCTAATTAACTGTGCACAGCACAGCAGCATGATCTGGGTGCTCGGTTACGTAAGGGGCTGGTCGATGTGAGGTGGTGTATGCTAACGAGGAGCCTCCATCCTCACTCTGCTCTAATGTGTTATGTGTCACTCACTCATGTACAGCAGCACTAAATAAAATTCAGTCTTACAGCTCTGGTCATCTATTTTTACCTGTGGAGGAAAACAATGGAACAGAAGTGGTGATAAAGAGCAGCCTTCAGAATTAAGAGCTGATGAAGATGAAGTAAACAACAAATGAACTTCTGAGTGAATAATTAATATGATTTACTGTGACTAATTAAATTAGATCAGCCGTGTTTAGAACAACATGAAACTGGCCTCTGCAGAGAGGACACGTTTGGAGACAGAGAGCCGCTGTGTTGTATAGACAGATTAAACCTGCTACACCTGCACACCTGTGCTTTTCTTTAATTCTTCTCTTTTACTTTGCTTTTCTTTACCCTTTTTCCCCATTTCTTTCTACTAGACTCCTTTCTTTCTTCTTTTTCTTTCTTTTGGTTGTTGGTTTCTCTCTCTCTGCCCCTCTCTCTCTCTTTAAATCAGAGCTGTTCTGAGCTCACTACGACACTAATGCGCTGCTGTGATGACGGATTGACGCTGCAGAGAGGGAGGAAGTGTCAAGACGGCAATAATTAGGCACTCAACAAAGCCATCCACACATACACACACACTCACACACTCACACACACACACACACACTCACGCTAATAGTGCTCCTCGTTCACGGCGAGTGGAGAGAGCAGATGTTTTAAAGCTAAGTGAAAGTATGTTGCAGTCAGAAACAGAAGTGTGTGAGATAGATTAGTGACATAATCGCACACATTAACATTCACTGCTGCCCACACACACACACACAGGTACATGCGCGCACAGAGCAGAATGGTGGCGCGCGTCGTCACTTGTTACTCTGTGTAACGTGATGAAGATGAAACAGTGCGAATCCCCCTCAGCACTCAGATCTGGAATCTGGGTCAGGAAAGTTTTATCCCAGAAAAATCTTCATGAGCTGCCATAGAGCTAAAACATCACACTTTCTCCCAAACCGTCTTCCTGCTGTCACTTCTGTCACTGCCTTCAGACCAAAACCAAATCCTCCCCGCTGTTCCTCCTTTTGGTGAGATGCAGGTTTACTGATGGGGCATCAGGGCTGCACAGTATGGACGTGAGATACAATGTTCAGTAAAGCTGTTGGATAACGTAGTGATAATGAAGTGAAAAGCAATAACTCAGTATTACAGATTTATATGATTACTTAAGCAGTAAAATACACTTCCACTTACATTCAAATTACATTCTGTATTGACAGGTTTGAGGTTGTATTTTTTTAACATTATTATTTGTGGGTCATATGTTCCACATTTTACATCATAATGTAAACACAAACAGACAAAAATAGACACATTTATTTTTTTACTTACATAAAAATATTTTCACTTAATTATAAATAGGTCAGAAAGCATTCATACCTTGTGCATTATTATTTGACTATTAGTTATGAAGAAAACAAACAAGTACAGAATACAAACAGGGTCATATCACTGTACATACAGGTATTGGGATTGTAGCTATTAAGCTAAAGAGTAAGAGGAGCGGAAGAGGGGATGCTAGTTAGTGGTAAGACATTTCAGCTTCTCGAAATGTGCAATTCTTGGAATCCCAGGTTCTATAAGATTTTACAGAAGCCTTTCCAGATGAAAACATCCATCTTTTCTAATTTAAGGAAAAGCATGAGATCGCAGAGCCACTGTGAGGTCTTCGGCGGAAACAGTGATTTCCAATTAATCAATATCTTCCTCCTTGCCAGAAGGGAAGCAAATGAGTCTGTGTTAATCAACCCAAGAAAACATAATTCAAAACTTGGTACAATCTCTAGATCAAATACTTCTGGTACACAGACAAAAAAAGACAAAACAAGTCCAAAACATCAGCTTTAGCTGAATGAAAGCAATCACATAGCTCATCTGTCCCACACTGAGTTTTTGCCAGTTTCTTTTTGCAGTAATCAACCCTATAAAGGACCTTGAGTCTGCATTTCTGACGTTTTTCTGTTAAATAAAGAGTCAATGTGGAAAGAAATGTGGAAAAATATAAGGGATGTTTTTCTTTGTGCAAAACAAGACTGTATAAACAACTATACTCTCTTCATTACCTTCAGATCATAATAAAATCCATCTTCTCCTGCCTACAAACACATGTGGAATGGGTTGAAAATGTAGAATACTGGGAATAAATAACATGAAATGAATATGAAAAGAAAAGCCTTGTTCACACTGTGATGAACCATGACTTCAAAGAGTTAAATAAAAATACACACATATAAACACTCATGCAAAACGCCAGAAATACAGTTTAACAGATGATTCATGAGAATATGATGCAGATTGGCTGTGGGCTGGGTTTACGTGGGCTGCTTGACTTATTTAGTGTCCCTCAGGCCGTGCTGTTTAGAGACAAATTTGCTTAGCAGCACCTGCCCAACGCTTGTTTTTGACTAACTGATGAAATTCATAGCTGTTCTTCTTGTTCAAACAAAATCGTTGGAGCGCACAAACTTTTTCACAATGCCAGTTGAAAGTTCACCAGTCCTTTGACTGTTTTTGCAATGATCTGTATTCATTCTGTATGTCTCTCCCTCTCTCTCTCTCCATAGAGACTGAGCACTCATTTCAGTTTCAGACAGTGTTTGCATGTTTAATTCATTTCTCGCCGCGCGATTATTTCTCTGCGATCGGCGCTGATGGAAAGCATCCAGATGCTGCAGTAGCGTCTCCCTCGCCACTCGGCGTTTCAAAAGCGCCTTCTTTGAGGTGTATAATTAGTCAACTAAAATCAGCAATGCGCAAATAAACATCCTGATTGCGGGATAAAAAACGCTGTATTGAATACGTACAAGCAAGCGGAGTGCTCAAGGTAGGAGGGGTCAACTGGCCAAGCTGTGGAGTTTATCAGTGATGTAGGATTCTAGATGTGGAGAGGTTGATCAGTTTAAGCAGAAAGGTGAGGAGTTTAGTCCCACAAGCTGAGTCAATTCCTTTCCCAGTCACTGAGATTAAATCCTAGATCCTACAGTCGTCACAGCCAATCAATATGAATACATTATTGAAACATGCAGTGAAACTCTGTGAAAAGTGTGGGTTGTAAACTTTCAGTACCATGTTTGTGTTTGTAAGTCGAGGCAGGACTATTTTATTCTGAAGTGAAGTTGAATTTTGTCTTATTTTGTGAAAAGAGAACTAATCCTGCACATTTGCCACGTTTCTGTTACTTCTGAACATATTTGTATTTAATATAACATTTAATATAAAAGTTGGCAGTGCTGATCCAAACCTTTTGATGCTGAATGTAAATCAAATATTCATTCAAGTGTAATTTATGCTGTAGTTCATGTGGTTACAGTAAATTTCTATGTAATGAATTACAGTAGTGAGTTAGATCTATAACTATATAATGTTATCCAGCCTTTTAAGGGTTATAACAGGTCCATTCAAGTACATAATATCTACACATAATACACAGCATGTACTATTGCCACTCGGGCCAAAATGTAGTAATTGCTAAATCTGTTGTAAACATGCATACTTGCTCACATACAGCGGTGCCACAGTGTCGAGGCAGAGCTTTTTTAGTTTAAAGACTATAAAACCATAAAAAAAACTATAAAACTTCTGATGATGTGTCTTGAAGGTGGGAGAAACATTCAGAAAATTACAAGCATGTGGGGGTGGAAGCTCAAGCACAGGCTGTTTTTTTTCCTGCTAGGAGGCTAAATATCACATCTGTATACATTAGGCTAGGGATCAGCAACTCATCATTTTGTCCTTTTAACAAAATCAAACCTCCTTGGGAGCCACATTTTATGTCCATTTTAGTGAAGTAATGTTTCACCAGCTTGGCTGTAAATATGTCTCAGTATGTGCTGATGTTCTAGTGGCTAAAGGCTAAAAGATTACTTTGCTCTGCTTTAAGTTTGAGCTCAGCTGTAGCCACTTTTCTCACATCTCCTGCACAAAACTTTTACATAAAAGTAGAAAGGTTTTGTGTAAAACGACCACCTTAAATGGTGCCTGAGGTACCTGAATGATTCTGATCGTCGCTAAATGATGTGTTCGTCTTAAATCTTTCTCTTTGCCTTTTTGCTAGCTACTAGCTACAGATAGCTACAGATAGCTAGAGATTGTTGTTCACATTGCTATGGTGACCAGCAGTCTGCGCACCAATCCTCATGATTAAGGGGTGAATTAGCAGTTATGCATTAACTCCATTAATGTTTATGACCATTTATTGTTAAAACTGTGTTTGAATGATCGGCAGAGCTTTATGTTACTGTTATGTATCTAATTCTGCTGTGGAGCTACAACAGATCACTAAAAGAGCCACATGCAGCTGAAACCTGCGTTGATCTAAATCAGTGGATTTCTTTATCGTTATTGGGGTGGGGGACTGCGTAATGCATGCTGGGTATTGTAGTGAGAACATTTATAGACAAAAACTGTAAATTATCATTTTTCAAACCAATGAGGCTGAAGAATGCAGTACTTCACTGTATATAATTATATAACATGATGAATATAACATCAAAAGCTAATTGTAGGCCAGAATGCTACTTTAGGAATATGAAGCCAATACATTTTATTTAATTCTTTATTTGACAGACATGAAGGAAAGGGTAAATGCAGAGTATACATACATTATCATGTATACATCGTCGTCGAGCCACAGTTGAAAACTCTGTCTTGTTTACGTTTGTATTTTTTTGCATGTGACAGTCCGTAGACAGTGCATATCAACAGTTCCTTCAACAGCCTTGGACTTGCCAACATAATCAGTCAGTGAAGGTAGTTTGTCTATACGTTTTTTTGACAGTCACAAAGGAAAGTGTAAATGCAAATTTCCATCTTCGTCCACACATAACGAGCCACAATTCAAAACTCTGCATGGTTTGTTTATGTTTGTATTCTTTCCATATGTCAGTTCACAGTGGGGCAGAATAGATGCATTTTTTAAATGAGGCGTCTAAACAGCATAATCTTCCAAAATCAAAGTGAATATCGCATGAATTTGATGCAATCAAAAAACAGCCTCTCAGCCTGTGGCTTTAAGAGGGAATGACTAGGTGAATCAGGGATTTGGTTCCAGTTCACACACTCACGTACATGCTTACTCAGAAGCATCACAGCATGCACTCCCACATTCATGACTTAAAAACAGCAGTCAGCCATGTGCCTCAACGTTCAGGACATTTGGTACTCCTTTAATTTCTCTCCTAATCGCCCACAAGCTGCAAAATCTAGTTTGCCAATGCTGTTTAATAAAAGCAGGTTTTCTAAGCCTAACGGCTAAAGCAGAGTTAACTAGCCACCTGCTAGCTGATGCGGTGCAGGTTTGAGTGCTAACAGGTGTAGCTCTTTAAGGAGCGTAAGGGAGGAACCTCCAGGGAATGGAACTGACTTTGGAATAACATTGGGCCAAAACATGATGAAGAAACAACAAACGTAGACTGAGGAGCATATATTTGATCGTCTGTTGATGGTAGTCAATAACCATAGTCCGAGGTGCTGTTCCTGTTGCTGTGTGGTTGCGTGTACTAACAACAACCTGAGTGTTAATGCTGGGCTAGCATATTGTTGGTAGAGCAGGGTTAAAAAAGTAAAATATATCATACTTTTCACTTTCAAAAGTATAATATTTCACTGGTACCCTGCTGACCTGAAGACTCAATAAGATAAATATAGACACCTCTGGCAATTCAGTGGGGTCATTGC
Source organism: Pygocentrus nattereri (assembly GCF_015220715.1). Classification (NCBI taxonomy): domain Eukaryota; kingdom Metazoa; phylum Chordata; class Actinopteri; order Characiformes; family Serrasalmidae; genus Pygocentrus; species Pygocentrus nattereri. Next base: position 24,845,330 of record NC_051232.1, read on the forward strand.
ACCAGATTGATGCTTGGAGACTGCCCCAGCATGCATCATTGGCATGTTTTATTATTGTTGAGGAACATTTTGTCTCCAAATGGTGAAGTAAATGGACAGCTTCTTAGCTTCATTTGCTAGATTCTCTCTGCAAAACGCACAATTGTTTTGGCACATTGGTATCCCCAGTGTAACACATCTGCATTTTATGTAGCTGGCATCTTACTCTAGATTGACCTTGTGTTCTTGGTATCATTTTGTTTTTGTCTTCTGGGTTTTTTGGGTTTGCAGCACCAAAACGTTTCCTAATGTTATTAGTTTCTTCACCTACAGTAGCTCTCAACTGAAATTAGGCAGTAGTAACTTGCATGCATGCATAAGACTGTACCTATGTATTATAGACCCATTTTTACAATTAATGCATTTAGTTTATGAACATGTCAATGTGTAAAAAATTAGGCCTTTGATTTAAAAAAAGAATAATTTCAGTTCCCAAATAATAATAAGACTCTCAAAATAGCTTATTACAGCTACCATGCTCCTGATCCCCCCTGTTGTTAGATCAAACGAACTAAGGCCTATTACTGGTCCACCATGGTTGGGAAGCGCTGAGGTAAGTTCTATTAAACACCTTCCTATGTTTATGCAACAGAGTGTTTAGAATAATAAATTCAAACCAAGATACACAGTTGATGTCATAAAAATCTCATTATCTGTATAGGACAAGGAAAGTGATTTAATATATTTTACTCCAAACAATTTTAGACAATTTCCATTGGTCCATTCATCATGAAGTGTTCACAGTATAAAGGGGATCTGGCATTTTCAAATGATGTAAATTTGAATAAAAACTGAAAACATGGTGTTAAAATTAGATATGGCTTAATCCTAAACATAACCATAGTGTTTACCTCTGGAACCAAAATAAGAAGTGGTTTTGCCCTTTTTAGTTTAAGAAAATGAAATAAAAAAGCTGTTTTATTTTGTTTGCCGGTCAGGTAAGTAACTCCCGCTTTTGCCCATTTTCCCACAAAGACATTTTGTCCTGAAAACGTACAAAAACAAACACACACACAAACTCCTGCCATGTTCACAAGCTGAAATGATGGGATTGTAGCATCTAACATCGTCTCAGTGTTTTCTCTGTGCTTCCCCTGCTCGACTGTCTATGAGAGACGAATGCTAATGCTAATGTTTCGAATGTCCTTGCCTTGTTCCTCCTCGCAACTGTAAAGGGAACCACGTTAACGTTGCGTGGACATCGCTGCTGCGTTTGTCTAACGTTCTCTGTGTTATTTCTCTCCGTGTGTGTATGTTTGTGCGTGCGTGTGTGTGCGTGCGTGCGTGTGGCTGAATCAGGTGCTATGGCCAACCATCTCATCTCAAACGCTCTCCTGCGACCGCACGGCTCAAACAACCCCTATAACACTTTAGTAGGGGATTCGGCCGTGTATAACAACCCACCACTCAGCATGTACAACACGCAAGGTGTGCTGGGCCTCTACTCACTTCAACTAACAGTCTGCATGGGTGTGGGTGTGTGTTTGGGCATTTTGATGAGTGAATGCGCGTGTTTGGTTCCTCCTGGGTTTCTGTGCATTCCTCGACTTGCTGCCTCATGGCCTCCCTCCATGGTCTTCCTTCTTGAACATCACACCACACCAAACTAATGAAAAGAGCTGTGCTGTAGCAGCTGACCTACACGTGCTCCTGTTGTTAGAATGGACAAGCTTTAGACAACAACAGCCTGATTCAGTCTAATGATAAACCTTTTTAAAAATACGAATATGAAAGGTTACACTGAGGATAGACTGGATATGTTTTAGGTCATATATGTAAGGTTTAGGCTAGCCACTGTAGCATAGGGCCAGACGTGATCCCATAATGAGAACGTCATGGGGACGTGAGGTAATATTTGGCTGAATGTGAATGTGTCATTAGGGTGGGGACAAGCTGAGTGGGAAATTTCCAATCCAGCACCATGTGAAGATGGAGTTCAGAGCAGGGGGCAATGGTGTGCTCATCAACAGACCACAGGCCTGTCATTAGGCCTTGGAAGCAAGTTAGCATGGCTGAAAAGTTCCTAGACAAACCCTAATTAAGAAGATGTGTTTTGCATGTGTTGACAACACATTACATAAAAATAAACGTTACCTCTTTTAAGAGAAGAACATTTCCACTAGCTAACAATAGCATTTCACCTGCTAGCTTGTTCTGCTTGTGTTATTGATTGTACACTCTCAGAAAAAAGGTACACACTGCTTCTTGTGACTGGGGTTGTACCTTTAAAGATACATCTCAGCACATGTAGTCAGAGAACATAACTGCACCGTAATCCATTGAAATGATTATTTTCTAAGTTGTATTGACTCCACACGCCCTGCCTCGTCTTCAGGCTTTTTATTTTATTGTTCTGTTTTAAATCATTATGTTATGAAAAGGTACAAATATGTGCTTTTCACCTGGGACAAACTTATTGAAGGTGCGCAGTTAGACCTTAAAACCACTGCTGTACCTTTCAGGGAACATTTACATCGTTTGTACCTTGATAAACAAAAAATGCACCTGCACATTGTGAGCCTCATTGTTCTCCATAACGTTAGAAGGTGATGCAATCATAGATGCTTGCTGTTGTTTTAAGGCAGGGTGAGGCAGACAATTTCTACTAATTTAAGGAGTTTTATATAGTGTCACAAGAAGGTGGCCTTTGACTTATACAAAACAAACACAGTTTCAAATTATTACCGCATGTTAAATGTATGTATTTTGGTAAAAATGAGATGTTCATCATAGTTACTCATTAACTTGAATGGGATTCTGGACAACATTGTGTATAGATGTCACAGCAGTATAGTAGCATCGCATCTCACAGTGGTGTACAATAGAGCACAACATAGTACAGCGTTGTAGCGGCCCAGTGTGAAGTTGGGCACTACAATCTCTCAGTAAGGTGAAAGGATTTTTTTTGCCAACCTTTCGTAAAGCTTGTCCATCCTATCAACACTTGCTGTGAATAAAGTGTTCTGTGGGCCGAGCACAGATAGGTCAACTACGGCAACATCTCGGCTCCTTTCATTATCCGCATTAGAGCTAAAGTCTCAAATATAAAACCTTCAAAGGCAAAACTTTAACTGACACAGATTGGCTTCGATTTCCACCTAAAGCACCTGTGCTTCTCCACAGCCGTCTGCCGTATTACTCCCAGAGCTTAACAGGGAGATGTATGTTCAGAGTGGCGCTCGCAAAGCTTCTGCGGTGTGCATGTGTGTGAGTGTGTGTGTGTTCCTGCGGAGATCACGGCGGGGGGCCCGGCGCTTTTCTCGGCGGCTGCTGCAGCGCTGCATGATGCTGTCGCGCCAGTTTCTCCTCTTTGGCTACGTTTGTCTCTCTCTCTCTCTCTCTCTCTCTCTCTCTCTCTCTCTCTCTCTCTTCATTTCTTCCAATCAGTTTTCCCCTTCTCTGACTCACTCTTTCTCTCCACCCGTCTGTGTTTTATTTGCTCCTTCCTGTTTCAGGTATTATTATTCATCATTTTTTACAATTAGCGATCCTCACACTGGGTACCAGTTACATTCTAACTACAGCTGTGGTGAACAGCTTTGCCACAAGGAAAGGCCTTGTGTTTCCAGGTCCAAACCATTGAGGATATAAAACCTGCCTTTGTCCGTGCTCCAAACATTGCAGCGACCTTGAAATCTAATATCAATAAAAGCTCTGAAATTATGTGTGGAGCCCAAGATACTCCTAATGTGCCTCTTTAGCCCAATCAATAATTCTCTTATACAGTATTTTTTATTGTGAAGCTCTTCCTGAAACTCTAGCAGAGACATATCCCCCCTCGTGCCTCGTTCGACAAGGTTCCTCTGTTAAAGGCACCTTCTGTCCATGCCTGGCTGATTGGGATGGTTTTATTTCTTTGAGATATTTATTTATTTATTTGTTTGTTTCTTGCTCTGTGTTCGTGTCTGTGTAAGTAGTGTGTTGCAAGTTGGGTAAGAGAATGAATTGATCTATCCATGCTCCACCCACTAATGGGCTCTTTCATAGTAAACTGTAGCAGGGTTGGATATGCCTTGCAGATCGTTGGTCAAAATTGCTATTTAGGTTGGGGTTTCACTACATTAAATTAAGCTTTAAAACGCTATCAAGCTGGACTTCGTTGTTAAAGTTAATTGAAACTGGGCAGGTTGGAAATATCAACAAATTTGCCACCATGCAACGGTTGATTAGCTGATCAGTCCTAACAGTAGCTCGCCTGATAATCCATTAACAATCCGAACTAATTGTTCAATCGGAATTGAATGCATCCATGCAAAGTCAGAATAGACTAGTCAAGCTGAGTCCATTCTGAATTTCTGTCCAATTGAGCGAGGTGGTAATCCTGTAAGTTAACTGTTCAATAGAATAATAATAGCTGTGTAGCTAAGAAGCTGGATCGGATTATGTTCCCAATCAGAAAGTTTAATTTGCATCAAAACGGAAGCTTGTAGCCTTTCACATGGCGGAAGCCGGAAACTGGTCTGCAGAGACGACGCAGTTTATGCTTCAAACTTCAAAAGACTTAAAAATAGTTGGCAGGATTGATGGATGGTCTCAGAATGTTGCAGGACACTTAAGCCCCTCCGCTCTAAAGTGAACAGCCCTGCTAACAATAATTACTCTTATCAAAATGTCATCTCACATCTTTCAGTGTCAGATTTGTCATTACGGATTTATTTTACAGTCTCTAAAAAGACAGTACAGTTCAAGGCTGGGTTACAAAGCTTCTGAAAGGGATATGATCGCAGCAGAGCCCTCATTGAAACTGCAAAATTCAAGTCTTCCAGGGAAAAATGAAAGTAAATCTGTAGCGCACAGTGTTCCCAAGATGTTTATTCTATTATGCGCAACGTCCTTTGATGCCACATTTGACGTCTTCAACCTGAGAGGGTTAAAAACACAAGGGAGACAACTGAAAACTCAGGTAATATATTGCTGCTTGTCTCACTCTGAGCATATAAACACATTAGTCTTAATCTATAATCAGACTGAATTGTTTATGTAGCCAGAGTGACCGTTCACATGGAGACTAAATAAAAACCCCTTAACTTAGTAACGCAGTCCATTTTTCTGTATATTGACATTGTTGAGAACGTCCTGTACAGCCTAGTTTCACTCAAGTACAACAGTGCAGCACTGTAGCCGTCCAATATGAATAACTGAAGTATTTTACCAAACGTATATGCTATGATGGCTGATTATTTTGGGGTTTTGCCAACAATTTGTAAACCTTGTCCAACCCACAACAAGAGCTATGAAAGAATCTGCTTGGAGCAGGGATCGGTCAATTGCGGGTCATTGTTCTCCGACAGTTCATCAATCTGTGTGCATGTTCTCTTCGACTTGTCACTGGATGCTTACTTGTGCTTTCTTCCTTTCTTTCTCTCTGTCTTTCTTTCTGTCTGTCTTTCTTCTTTCCTTTCTTTCTTTCTTTCTTTCTTTCTCCATGCTGTCCGTTAAGAGCCCTACAGAGAGACAAGTATGGGAGTCAAGCTAAATATTGCTTACCAAATGTAATTGCCCTCGTATTTCCTTCTTCCACGCTATATTCTTTCTTTCTGTTTGTTTCTGAAGGTGTACTCATTGGGAAATGTAGACTACTTCATCCTCCATAAAAAAACAGGCGCCATTTAGAAGAAAAAGAAATAAAACCCTTTTTCCTTTTCATTAATTTAAGTGCTACCTGGTAAAACAGCAATCAATTTTTTAGAATCAAGGAGAAAACAAAAGGTTTACAGGCAAATTTGTTTATTGCTAAAGTTTTTTTTTATTGTGGTGTAAGGAGGCTGAATTCGATTAAATGAGCAGTAAAAAAAATAAAAATAAAACACAGCACTTCTGGAGATGTGAATAGAATATATATCTATCACCTGCTCCCACTTTTTCTCTGCTATGAATCCAAGAGAAAGTTCTGGAGCCTGTAGCGGGCGCAGATCCACACTTTCTCTGCATGAGAGAGCCGAGATGTTGTTCATCCCCTCTCCTCCCCCTCCCTCGGCCTTATTTAGCACATTAAAGTACTGAGAAGTAGAAAGTAAAGAAAGTAATGCTTATTTTAAATACAATGTAAAAGTTAATGCTATTATATCCACGTAAGCCTTTTAGTGCTAAATAAGGGCCAGTGTTGATTGGAGCCTGACCTAAAACCTGCTTACACATCGAGCCTCAGCATGGCTGTGCTTTGATTGTGTTGGAGTTTGTATGTATGTGTGTGTTTGTGTTTCACAGTTTGTGCAGTTTGTCATTACCAGTGTTGTCATTTGACTGCACAGTCGGACAGTTTAGTGGATTCTTTCAGGGTCAAAATATATGTTACCTTAGATTTACTAAGGTAAGTTCATGCTATGCTACGCAGAATTGACTGTTTGCAAAATTCCCGCCTTCATTAGATCTCCATTCATCTCAGGACACCATAGTGTCTACAGCACTTATGCTAACAGAATAAAATAGCACTAAGTAAAGCATAGAATCACACAGAGGAAGACATTTAATTACTCAAAAAGAAGGCAAATGAAGCAAGAAATAAAGATTCTGGAAACCAAGTTTGCATAAATCAAATCTGGGAGATCCTGGCTGACCACCAGCCTCCAAAACACATGTGCTGCTTTAGCTGGTGACCAGCTATACTCACTCGTGCTGTTATTTTTAGCAGGGAAGCTAACACTAGAGCTAGTTGGTGCAATATTAGAAAGTGAGGAGGAATTCTTTTGCAGTACTTTAGTTTTTACACCGAATGTTTTTATCCACAACTGTGACTGCTAACGAACAACATTAAAACAAAGACACATGTCACTGATGTGCTGCCCTCTTGTGGGGAATTTTGGGCCTGCTAAATGTGAGTGAGTTCAAACCCATTTTCCAGGTGCTTGCCATCGCAAAGGATACTTTAGTGAGCTAACGTTGCTATGTAGCATTGTTATGTAACCATATTAATCATATCAAACATCATAAAACAACTGTTAGCAGTTACAATAACTTAAATGAAGTCTATCTTACCTTAGAGCCTGTTAATAGTTTTACCATTTGGCTGTGAGTTTGCTCACATAGTATAACCAAAACGTTTTCAGCTTTAGGGATTAAATAAAAACAGCACTGCCCGCCACCGTTCTCACTGCAGATTTGATCTGAGGAGGTTTGAGTGGCATCTATAGTTTTCTTTCACTTTCTGGATGAAGTAGTGCTTCTGATTAGCTGAGATGCCTGTCAGACATCATTTTGCAAATGGTCAATTACTGTTTGATATGATTAAATTAGATATTACATTTGAACTGAAAGGAGCATTTAAACCACTGAAAGTAGTCCAGTCGGTACTACATAATTTGGTCAGGATGTGGTGTGATGTGTTGGATATGGCTGGCTGTGTGCGTGCGAGCGTGTATAATCCTTTGTAATGACTGTGCATTTGTGCTATCTTTAATTAGTGCTTACTCTGAGTCTCTCTTTTTCAGAGGGAATTCTGAACAATGCCCGGGATACAAGTGTCATGGATACTCTACCACTGAATGGTAACCACGGCAACAGCTACAGCCTGGCTGGCGTGGACTATGTGAGCGATTGCGTGCGGATTATTGAGCGCGGCTTCGGCGGGCCACACCCAGAGACCACGCTGGAGAACCGCATCCTCAAAGAGCTGACCTCCAACTACCTGCCCTCTTACCTGAACAACCACGAGCGCTCGGCTGAGCACAGCCGCAACCTCGTCAACAAGCTGGTCAACAACGTCGGAAACGTGGCGCACATGAGCAACATGAGCCACGTCAGCAATCTCACTAACCTTAGCAACAACGGTAGCATTCGAGGCAAAGATTCATCCGTTCTGCCTGTCGATCTTGCGCTAGACCTGGATGACTCTCCGGCTTTCGTGCCGGATGAGGGTCTTGGCCTGGAGCTGATCCGAGAGGAGTCCGACTCGGATGCTCCGCTGTTGCCACGACAGCGCCCCTCCCTTCCCACCCAGTCCCTCTCATCTTTTGGCTCTGGCTCTGCCCCTTCCGCCTCCCGCCGGCTCCTCCCTCAAGAGAACAGTGAGAGTTTTTTTCCTCTCCTGACGGAGGAACAGCGTGAAGAGACGCCCGAGCCCCAGAGAGACTCATCTGAGTCACCTGAGTCACGGCTGGATGCCCGCACACTGCCCCGAGGAGGCGGAGAAGGGCATACGCATGCTGAGCCCGACGATGTGTACTACAAGAGCATGCCCAACCTGGGCTCACGGAACCACCTGCACCAACTGCACTCTTACTACCAGCTAGGCCGTGGCAGCAGCGATGGCTTCATCGGTCCCGCGAACAACAAGGACGAAGCATCTTCTTCTTCAGCCGACGGAACGCCGCAGGAGCCCCCCCAACTTGTCACCAGCTTATAGAGCAGTTTATAGGTCACCAAACCCTGCTCCTGTAGATCTACCTGTTGCAGAATGTAATTCCAACCTAAATCTGACTTTCATAGTGGACCATTCCATGCTCTCTTATTTGATTTGTCCGTGCTCTGCCCACAAATGCATTTTTTCATAGCTACTGTTAGAACAGTAACAGACAGTTTCCGTAGTTGGTCTTTGCTCATACTGATGAGAATTTTTGCCAAAGTTCTGTAAAGCTTGTCAAAGTTTTCAACATTCTATGAAAGAATGCATTGAAGGGTCGTGCATGTCAGTTGTTTGCCAGCTAGGTAGCTTATTTGCTCCATTAGCTAGCTGACAGTGTTAGCTAACGTTAATGGTAGGTGAAAGTTTGTTAGTAAAAATAATATATTTGAGAGAAGTTATGCTGCAGTTACATTATTTCATTTCAAATTGCATAAAAATGAATGACTTAATCACACATAATCAGTGTGTGTTTGCTAGCTAACCAACTAACATGACTGTGGAGGTAGCTACACCTTTGTTAGTTTGAAGGAGAAATGTACAGCTGCAAAAACAGGGGCTTCTTTTGCCAAACCTGGCATTTCACATAGTTTTCAGATAGTTAGATGTGTTAGATGTGGGTTGGGAATAACCTCTGCAGACAAAGTGTATCTTCAGGGGGAGGGTTGGTGACCACTGGTGCATCGCTGCAAGCGCAACATACAACCACCAGCTCCCTCTTCACAAACACACACACAGATACACACACACACACACACACACTCGCACCGTTCCGACTCCCCTGACTCCTACCGAAGCCCCCTCCTCCTCGTGTGGTCTCCTTTGCTTTCCTGTACCGGTCCCTCGTCCACAGTCGTAGACATTTCTTGTATGTGTTCTCGTGAAATCGGAAAAACGAGGAAAAAAAACAATGAAAAACTCTGATTTTTGTATTTGAATTTAGAGAGGATTGGACGATTCTGGGTATCTGGGCGCAAACATGGATTGGACGTTCTTTGCAGACTCTTTAACAAGGGCAACGATTTCCCACGGTGGACTGGACCCCTCATGGATTAATGTATTATTTAGTGGGATCGGAGATAAACTGTTCGTGTTTATGCATCCCAAAGGATTTACAAAAACACAGTCAGAAACATTTCTACTACTGACGCAGTGCATAGACTCGGCAGCACTCGAATCAGATGGAGGAAACACTGAAAAAGACTATTTTAATACACTTCTTTATCTGACATTTTGCTTTTTAAATGTTTTTCTTCCTGTCCGATGAGGTCGGCACACTTTGCTGCAGTAGTCCCGATACGTGGAGTGAAAGGCCGGAGGTTTTGGAAAACGCATCGCAAAAAAGAATGACTTTATCACACAACATGCCGTAGAGCATATTTTTTGTTTTCCGTTTTTTGCTGTATTAATAACAAATATTAAAAAGTGGAGACAAAAAAAACTAATATCAGAGAATTATAAGATATTTCTATGTAAGTGTACAGCTACTAGCAATCGAACAGTCTGCTTTTATTTTTCCGTCTCTCCGTAAGCGTGGTGATTTAGAATCGGTTTTCGGTCTGGACTTCAATCCCGCTCTCATCTTCTCTTCCTTTGTTTTTTCTTTCTTTTACGGTTCCGTATGAACAGCAGCAGCAAATAAAACCACAGAAAAAAAGTAAAAAAAAAAAAAAAAAGCAAAAATAAAAAGGCCATGTAATCACCAATGATTTTTCCCCCTCTGTGACTTTTTCTCATTGTTTCTGAAAAAAAATCGTTTTCTGGCTGAGTTTCTTCAATGTGTAGATATAGGTGATAATAAAAAGGAAAGTTTGGAAAAATGTTGCCATTCTGAGGGCAAACGTCCAAATTCCTCACGAATTGGACCGCAGAGGAAGACTCCAATGATGATAAAGAATGATGTCCATGTTGATAATGCACTAGGCACTTGTAAAAAAATGATGGGGAGGTTGTACTCATTAAAGATCATTGTTTGGAGTGAGAAAACTGCAAAACTTGTCTGTGTGTGTTTTCATTCCAGCTGGGCCAAAAAAAAGACGGTTATTTATTTCTGTCAACAAACACAAAGAGGAGGAAAAATAAAAAAAGCAAACAGCGAAATATCCATCACTAAAACTTAACCACACACATTATAGTTTTTACCTTGGCAAAGGTGATCATGGATTTTATTTATTCTTTTGTTATTTTTTTCTTTTGTATTGATTTTTGAAGTTGAATGACCTCCTAACTAATATTTGTTGTAACAGTGAAACTTGTTTGCCAACAAATAAATTACTGATTAAGACTGAAGTCAATGTTTGGGCTGTTGTTGTGAGTGTGTTTTGTTTTGTATGCATGTGTATCAGTGCTCCACCCACAACTGCGTTCTTTCATTGCAACTGTTGCAATGTGAAAATTTAGTCTAATCAGAAACTGTCAAAATTTTATTTTGTATGCACATGAAAGGTCAGACCACAGTTTCCAGTGTGCCTAGTTTTGATTAGCTACAACAATGTAGTCTAGCGTTGTCATATTCTATTGTGAATGATCTACATAGACCGACTTGCACAAAACTAGGTTTCCCGCACCATCACACTACCACCGCCATGTTTCACTGTTGCAATGATATTCCTATTGTGGAATGCTGTGTTAGCTATATGCAAGATGTAACTGTCCTCAAAAAAGATTCCGTTTTGACACATTATGCCAAAAGGCTTGTGGCTAATCAAGATGTTTTTGGCTTTTATGTTCCTCCAATTTTTTTTTTGCCTTGCAGCTCCCATTGATACCATTTATTCTCATTTCTAATAGTGGAACCACAAAGGCTGACCTTATCTAAGGCGAGTGAGGCTTGAGTTTCTTCAGTGTTCATGAGGGTTCTTTTGTGACTTCCTGGATGAGTCTTTGCTGTGCTTTGTCATCTATCCTCATCCTCTCTTCTCTCTTTTTAGGATGCTGTATATTGATTTTTTTTTACAGAAATTCAGGTCCTTTGAAATATATGGGGAAATGGTGTGTTCTCACAGTGTGCAGAAAGATGGTGGGGTTCCCTAAGAAGGTACGTTATGTTGACCTATTGAGACGCCCATACGCTGTCTATGACTAGGAATAAGGAAAAGGAACGTCAGCCTTTGCTCAAGCAACTAGTCTTGGTTTGTTTATGCAGCCGAAGACTGACAGCTTGTTGATGAGAAAGTGTGTGAATTCATTTATTGATTTGTGGATTGTTTTTTATTGTTTTTCACCTCTAAATTGTTCTATATGTTGCAGGAGTCAGGCACAGTTGCAAATACACTGCCATTAAACAGTCCAAAAACAGCTGCTATATCCACAAAGCCTCTTGTGCATTTTGCTGTGTGATGAAAATCAGTGTATAGTCACTCTATTCTGGATTCAAACAAAGCCCTTGAATCACAAATGTTTTGAAATTTTGTCTAAAAGAAAATGACTGAAGGGAAAATGACCTGTTGCCATGGCTACAAGTAGCATTCCATATTTATTTTATTCCTTGTTTTTCTAAACTGCTTAGATATTGTATTGATCAGCCTGCGGTGTCCCCTGAAATGACATTTGGTGTGTTAGCGTGGCTGATCTACAAATGTGTGTGTGCGTGGCCTGATAGAGCTGCAGTGTGCGTCAGTGTGAGTGGCATTTGTAAAGTGTGAGAGTTAATGGAAAGTGCTGAACTGTGACTTCCATTCATGTTATTGATGATACCCATACACTCCACATAATTAATGAATCATTACAGCAGCTCATAACCAGCACGGCCAGTGAAACACACAGACGTGCTTACACAGCAGCTTTCAGCATCAAAGGCTCATGCAAACACACACACTTTGTACCAAACTAGACTTTGTAATTCAGCATAGAATCTCCGCCACAGTTTAACCCTTAGCAGCCTGCATTTCTTGAGGATTTGCAAATTCTAGATGGTCACAGGCACTTTGTGCTGGTGGGGGTGGCCACAGTAGCAGATATGTACTAAATTTAGTCCAAATGAATACACTTGCAACTTTAATTAGCATATGCCCAGCGAAATAGACCTCTGAGGCCTTGCGTCATTCTGTATTTGCCGTTATGATCATATTGGGAACTCCAGCTCAAAGTTTTCTCTATGAAAAAATGTATTTCAAAAATTGTTTCTATCACGCACTGTAGTAAACAAAAAGGTTCCAAAATCAATTAATTTTCTGGGTTTGTTTTCCACTGAATGTCACTAGTACCTCTAGATTTCAAGGTCAGTAGAAGGTCAAAATATGAGTGATGCTACGTCCGTACAAATGGTAAGCTTACACTCCTGCGTTCTGAAATGATGCCACAAAGAAGTAAATCTGCCAGCTACTCCAAATGAACTTCACTACTGTCAAAGCAACTGAACCTTTCTGTGTTTCTCATGTGGAGTATTTAGTGAGGTTGGCAATCTTATGATGTCAGTAACCCTGAACAGTCAAACAGGTTCTGACCCCTGGCAACTATACTGATAGTGCTTTTCAGCTATGTCCTGTTTCTCTGATGTGTTCAGCATACAGGTTTACCCCTTAAATACCCAGAGCCCACTGGTAGGCCCCAAATTTTATTACACACTTTTGTGACCTAAGTATAGCTCAGCCAGTTTACATCGAAGTTACTGAGTATTAAGCCTGGGATTTTAAGGGATTAGACAACTATAGTGATAGTGGGCAGCCCTGTCTTGCTACTTTGCCAAATGTGGAAAAAGTCTGTTTGAGTTTTTCCTGACATTTAATAATTTTATGTGACACAGTCAACAGCTTTGCTGTAGTGAAAAGTTGACTTACGTCTTTAATTCTACCTTCATTCACTTTTTGGACCCCTTGAATTTCTCAAAATCATAATTCTGGGGGGTCCATGAAAATAAACTTATTTTGGCATTATGGAGTTTTCAACATTCAAATACAAATTCAAAAATGTCATTTTTTTGTTTGTTTGTTTCACTTACAGTAATGAGCGTCTGTCTTTGATATTCTTAACTATCTAGAGTTGCTGCACTAGTCTGCCTCAAGGTGGTGCTGTAGCAGATTGATTCACCAGGTGGTCCTTTACAGACTAGAAACTGTAAGTACTACCAGGATTCCTCTGAGAAACTGTTTAACATCCCGTAGCATATTTGTAAATCTGAAAACTTGCCAGATTTCCTAAAAGATTGATGGAAAAAGTGAATTGTTACTGATTTCTCGAACTGATACCAGAAGAAATGTGTAAGATCTCAGCTAGTGTGTGGAGGATCACGTTGCCAAGCTAGAAAAGAGCATTTCCAAAAAAGTTTAAGCCAAACATTTTTTAGCTATCATCAACGCAGCTATGGCACGTGAATTAGCAGTCAGCCAACATGGAACCTCGGGATTCCAAGGTGGTATTTTTCACACTGGACATATGTTAAATTGTATGAAAGCTTGCTACCTCTTTCTGGTCACTTTTGTTTGGTCTTGGGGTGTAACCAGACCTCCCCCAATCTCCGTTCTGATCAGCTGCCATTCCAGATTAGTTGGTAATTTGGTCAGCACTTAAACTGAATCTTCTTCAGAATCTTGAATTATCTCCATTGCAGTCTTTCACCACTTGTCGATTGATATCTCATAGAAATTACGTTACACGGTAATAACATCATGAAGTTATTTACTAATTTACATTCTTACTTTGACAGGTTTGAGTGTGCATTTCTGTATTTTTCTTTTTGTGAAATAAAAAAGTTTTCTCTCTGCAAAATAAGACCGTACGCTCAATTGTTTTTGGGGGTTTCTCCCGATTTTTTTCCCCAACTTTAGTCAAGTCCACGTCCTCCCACTAATTAGGCCTCCCCAATCACATGATGCTACCTGGCTGACAGGGTAAGTGTTAAAATGTGCTTCCTCTAAGACACATTCAAACTGCCACTACTGCAACAACATTTGACAAGTGAAAGAGAACATACACTGACGGTTCTTTTACATCAGAGGGATGAGGAGAAGAGGAGACCATCTTGCCCACCTAGATAGAGTAAGGCTAGCTGTGCTCTCTTCATTTCTCAGCACCTGGTGGCTGTGTTGGAACATGCGATCTCCAAACAGTAGGCACAACACTGGGCCTTGCGCCAATGAAGAGCCCCAAACTACTTACAAACACAAATGTGGCATGGATTGAAAGTGAAGAATCCACACTTTCAGTAGAATTAATTAGGGGCAGCTGCTGGGGTTAAATAGAGGAGAACAGCAGCTAATTTGCACCAGTCACCTGCCTTATAGAATGTGTATAACACTAGAGTGATTCCACTGGACACTCCTGAGCCCTTCTCTCTGATCTGGTTGTATGGGAATTATCAGATCTTTTTAAGGTGACAATACAAATAAGGCTGGCAGTTACAATTCTGTACAGGCCACAATTACACTGTTTATACTGCTACACATTGGGCTTCTCAAATGGCTGATGCAGAATATTACTTATATTCTAAAGCGTCATGTATGCGCTTGACCTGCAGTCACGCAGTGTTTCTCTCTCTCTCTCTTTCTGTCTTGGGGCACGTCCCCCCCTGCCTCTCTCTCTCTCTCTCTCTCTCTCTCTCTCTCTCTAAATCCCTCAGCAAATCCCCCTGTAACACTCCTCACACTGCAGATACCCTTCTGTCTGACAGAGAAGGACGCCTCTCTCTCTCTCTCTCTCTCTCTCTCTCTCTCTCTTTCGCTCTCTCAGGTATTTTCAGGCTGTAATGGGAGTGAGCAGCAGTAATTGTAGAGAAAGCAGTGTAACCTTGCAGACTGCTGCACTCCCTGAGTGTTTAATTCGGCTGATGAAAGGATGTCTGTTGTGTTTGATGCTGTTTGGAAGGGTTTGAATGGAGTGGGCGAGCGAGGTGCGGTGCAGTATGGTGTGGGTCAGAGTGCAGGAGCTGACATTCTGCTTGATTCTGCTATTGTGTTTCTCTTTCTGCTGATGCCTGCCTGACATGATCTAATGAGTACAATGTGTGTGTGTAATGATAGTGGGCAATATGACAGGACAATAGAAGCACCCACATTAAAAAAAATCCATTTTGACAAGCAGCAGTCCCAATACATATATTCACAAAATTTCTTCCCTCCTAGATATTCCACAATCAACTGTAAATGGTATTGAAAAGTGGAAGCATTTAGGAACCACAGCAACAGAGTTCTGAG
The DNA here is from genome assembly GCF_015220715.1 of Pygocentrus nattereri. NCBI lineage: Eukaryota > Metazoa > Chordata > Actinopteri > Characiformes > Serrasalmidae > Pygocentrus > Pygocentrus nattereri. The sequence continues at coordinate 24,860,837 of NC_051232.1, forward strand.
CACCGGGAACTTAATGGCATGGGATTCCATGGCCAAGCAGAAGCATGAAGGCCTTACATTGCCAAGTACAATGCCAAGTGTCGGATGGAGTGGTGAAAAGCTCACTGCCACTGGACTCTGGAGCAGTGGAGACGTATTCTGTGGAGTGACAAATCACGCTTGTATATCTTGCAGTCTGAGGGATGAGTCTGGGTTTGGAGATTGTTAGAAGAACGTTACCTGCCTGACTGCACTGTGCCAAGTGTAAAGTTAGAGGAGGGGTGATGCTATGGGGCTGTTTTTCAGGGGTTGATGTAGGACCCTTAGTTCAAGGCAAACCTTAATGCTTCTGTCTTTGTGAGAACAGTTTGGGGAAGACCATTTACTGTTCCAGCATGATTGATACCCAATTGGTGTGGAAGGACTTAATTGGCCCACCCAGAGCCCTGACCTCAACCACCACATCTAACAGCTCTGATGTAAAATCCACAGCACTGCTCTGTCTGATCCCCTCATACCAGCACAACACACATTAACACACCACCACCACGTCAGTGTCACTGCAGTGCTGAGAATGATCCACCACCCAAATAGTACCTGCTCTGTAGTGGACCTGTGGGGGTCCTGGCCATTGAAGAACAGAGTAAAAGGGGGCTAGAAAAGTATGTAGAGAATACTTTTGCAGGTTAATGAAAAAGTTTCAAAAGTTTTCTCAAGTTCTTAGTTTCCCCATAGAACTGCAGTGAAAGTGCAATAGTACACCCAGCATCCACAAATGTGGGAAGTGGGAAGACCCTGTTCTTCTCTTTTTTGGGATTGTTATGAAATAAAATAAAATGCTAAAGCTCCAAAGCAGAGTTGTGGGAAACAGCAGACAGTCCAAGAGCTAAATCAACACAACAGAATGAAATTAAGCACAAAGAAAGTTGGCGGAGCTGAAACAAAAGTACTGTTTTCCTCACCCATGTACTTCAGTAGAAGTAAAAGTATTATCATTCAAACTTTTCCAGGATCCCAGAGAGATCTTCAGTCAATTCCATCAAAAAAAGTACATGTAACTGAATAAATGTGAGTAGTTACTACCAACCTCTGCACACTGAACTTTGACTGAACTTGAGCAGAAGGAATGAAAAGGCCCACAGAGGTGAAGTGGTTTCTCTGAAGGCTTAATAAAGGATTCATTTCATCCAGCACTGATTACACTGCCTTAAGACTGACTGAATCCTACATGAGAGAAAGTAACGACTCAATCTCAAACCTCCTGCTCTAAAGACATTGTGGGGACATTTAGCAGCTGTCCATGTGATAAATAACTGCACCTGGTGTTCGAAAAAGGAAACGGAAAGGCTGATCTTCTGGTTCCTGACTTTAAGATAGGGTTGGGTAAAGGTTTATACACACTCATGCAGAATCACATGTAAATACAGGAATATATTTGTGTCAGTAAGTGTGTGTGGGACATCAACTGTAGAAGACTTTAGCACTCCAGGCACATCATTAGCAACCTTCTGGATGGAGCGGGTGGATCGACGTCTTCAGCTGTGCACCAAAGTGAGAGGGCTGAGTGTTTGCATTGCGCATTTTGGGCAATTTGAAAATGACTAAAGCACAATATAAACTATACACTCCAAAAGTATCCAGACACCCCTTCTAATTAGTGGTTTGAGCCTATTGCTGGCACGGCCGTGTAATCTACCTAAAAAAAAGGGCTGGGATGCTCTTGAGAAGACACAGGCAAGGCAAAAATCACCTGGCACCAGCTTGAGGATTGTGGAGCAGTGGAATCGTATTTTTCAGTGTAATGAAATGCACCTCTGAACATGATGAGTTGAAGATCTGCTGAACACCTGTCAGAACTGGAGTGATGGAGCTCCAGCTAACACATTGGGGACGAGTTGTTGTGGCGTATATGATCTAGAACTAAGCATCCAACATGTATACCTCACTAATGCTCATTTGGATCAATGCAATCAGATCTTTACAACAATGTTCAAACATCCATCCAACATCAAAGCCTTCCGAGAGAAAAAGACTCCCGTTTAGGGCCTCAAAGAAATTTTTGGCAGCCAGGTGTCTGGATTCTTTCAGAGATGGTGAGAGGTGTGTGTGTGTGTGTGTGTGTGTGTGTGTATTAGCTAATTTATTCAGACACCACTAAATGCCCTCAGATTGATGGAGAATGTGTTGTATATTTTTCTATATAGAAACTTTTGGAAAATGGTTCTATATAGCACCAAAAAGGGTTTTGCTCTTGTTACGGTGTCAAGCTTGTCACGATAGAAGAATGCTTTTTGGTGCTATATTGAACCAAGCTTAGTTTGCTTTTTACCTCATTGTGGTGCTGCATCTCCAAAACCACCTGAAAGTTACCGATATCAGAGCTATGTCTGAACATGCACCTGAACTTACAGCTTGGAGCAATAAACCTCTCTTTAAAAACTCTTTGTTTGCTGTGGGTCCGCATATTCTGCATTTTGTGTTTCTTAATCTGTCTAAATGGCTTTGAGACTTAAAAATATCCTTTAAAAAGATCCTATCATAAAGTACTTGTTGGCTAGCTAACTAATGTTAGCTAAAAAACTACATCATCTTCATGTTGTTTTAGACTGAATTTACACACTGAAACTTTCAAGCACCTAGTTTTATGGTGTGAGTTGCCTGCAACCTCATTTCCTTGCAATTTCACATATACACAAAAGTTCAAAAACAAAGATGCACACAAAGCATTGTTACCCCTCAAATAAAACAGCTTGTATTGTTTGACCTATTGTGTTGTTCCTGTGATATAAACTCATTTATAATGTATAGTACAAACGGCTTAGCAGATGTGTGTTTGTATGTGTGATGTGAAGCCTTCCGAGGAATTTTTAGCAGCGTTTTTATCACCTTTACATAAGTTTTAAAGCTGCTGTTAACACTGTTTAATGGCTGTATCAGAAAGTAGGAGAGTGCCAGGCCTGTAATAGTACTTCTAAACATACTAGCTGCAGAAAACAGCACCAAAAAAGGCTAAACAAGTGCAGGTGAAAGACTGGCTATTGGAAATAAGAAGACAGATGTTGCCATTAGTTGCTGAGTCAACTTAGCTGGTAACAGAAATACTTGCTTTGAGAAGCTTTCATTTGTCATCTCTTGGCTAACTGACAAAATGACAGCTACCAACTTTTGGTCAGTTAAGAGTATCTCTGTTTCAACTGTCCAAAAGACCATTTTCTCTATCCTTTTCTTGTCCACCAAGACCGCAACGTTTGTAATCATTTGACATGACCATGCATCTTGTTTCAAGAAGTCAACTGCTGCAACTAAGTTTCAAGTAATTTGCATTAAGCAATTTATGTACAATTTGGTTTCATATCAATTTCAAGCAACTAAAATTGCATGAAAGTTTCCCCATGTAAAGTCAGTCTAGGGATGGTTGATGTAATAACATGAAAATGAACTGGAAAATGTGGGAATGAAGTGCTTGTTTCACTATTCAGGCACATACACTATATTGCCAAAAATATTCACTCAAGGGATGACCCCTTCCTGTTCCAACATGACTGCGCACCAGTGCACAAAGCAAGGTTCATAAAGACATGGATGAGCAAGTGAGATTGGTGTGGAAGAACTTGACTGGCCTGAGTCCTGACCCCAACCCGATAGAACACCTTTGGGATGAATTAGAGCAGAGACTGCGAGCCAGGCCTTCTCGTCTATCATCAGTTGTCTGACCTTACAAATGCGTTTCTGGAAGAATGGTCAAAAATGCCTATAAACACACTCCTCAACCTTGTGGAAAGCCTTCCCAGAAGAGTTAAAGCTGTTATAGCTGCAAAGGGTGAGCTGACATCATACTAAACCCTAATGATCATACTAAACTAAAATGGATTAAGGTTGGGATGTCACTCAAGTTCATATGCATGTGAAGGCAGATGAGCGAATACTTTTGGAAATATAGTATGTGTGTATATATATATATATATATATATATATATATGGGTCATTCCACTAGAATGGTTCAAATTGGACTTTGACATTTTCAAATTTTTTGCTTAAATGCATCATTGATATGTATACCTCACAGTCAAACATGTAACGGGGTTGAGTGTGACGGGGTTGTAATTTTTGCACAAAATGGCTGCTGCTCTACATACTGTATACCAGAGAGAGAGCACATGGCATGCATGAGATTCAGAATTAGCATATAGTTTTGAAATAAAAAAAACTTTTTTTATAAGTAATAGTTTTCTATCTTTTTTTCATGTGACGTTGTTGAGTCACTGAGTTTGGCGACCACAATATCACAAGATAAATGACCAAAATTAAATAAAAGGAAGCCACTTGCCTGTCTTTGCTGTCCTGTTGTCCAAAAGACTTGAGTGATCTCACTTCTTGATGTATATGGATCATATGGATCATACCATTGTTTTTGTGGGGGAGATTCATTTGTGTTACGGGGTTGAGGGGTTACTTAGGTACAGAACTAAATAATGTGATTTTAATAAATAATTATCAATTTATTTTGAAAAATAATATCACAAACAATTAAACACAGACAGTTGTTTAGGTTGACATCAAAATATATGGACTTTTTTATAGTTGTATTTGGTATATTCTAAGTATACTTTCGTTGAAGGCCATGAGGGACATGACCAAATAGGTGGTGTCAGCAAAAATAAATAAATAAACAAAGTTCTCATAAAAAGATCAAATAAAAAAAATACACTGTATTAAAGGAGATATTTAAATGTATGTGTAAAGCTGTTAAAATATAGATTTTTGTGACCCAGTAGATAAAATACACCTAAAGAGGAGATGAGGACTCAAAATGTGCCATTTCCATGGAATGACCCATATATATATATATATATATATATATATATATATATATATATATATATATATAATGCATTTGTGCTTGTACAGTGGCTTGTACAAAAATCAGGCACTGTAAGCCACAGCACTGCAGAGTTTACTGTTTTCCTCACTTCATCTCATGGAGGCCTTGGTCATTAGCTGATGAGCTGAAGCCACTGTCTTAAATCAGCAGAAACTCTAGTGCATTTCTAGCACAACTGTATTAGTGGCAGATGTTCAGAAGGGCTCAGACTGGATGGAAAGCTCCAGCAGCAGAGGGCCCTGGGGGGAACACACTTCTGTCCTTGACGTGCCTCTGGGGCTCCACCTTGATGAGCTGATGCTATCTATGTTTAGTCTTCAGGCCATGCTCATATATTTAATTAAAATCGCCTTGGCCAGTCCACACAGAGACCACTTATCTATCAAAGAGAGAGGGAGAGAGAGAGAGTGGGGGGGCTTTCTCTGCCCCTCTCCGTCACCCTGTAATTTAAAGATTATCAGGCTTGATTGGTGCCTGGAATGGACTGGAGGGAAGGAGAGAGGAAAAGGAAGACATAGAAGAAGGGAAGGAAAAAAGGAAAAGAAACAATAGAGAACTGACCCATTAGTTCCGAGCACATGCACCCTTGTTGTCACCTCACCAGTCCAGATAAAGACGACCAGGAAAAAAAAGCGAGAAGAAAAAAAAATTGTGTCGTCATGGCAACTCTCTGCCTACAACATCGTGGACGAATCCCACTGGAATGGCCATGAGTTTCTGTAACGATCGGCATTCAGGACATCAAAAGCTGCTATCTTGTTTAAAAAGCCTATAAACACCAATAAATGCCTTAAATTCACTAAATATATAGTTATGTAGTCATTTTTTATCTTGCGTCACATACACTATAAGGACCATTCTACCAAATGAGTATAAACTGACGTCCCACAGTAAAAACTATTAAGGCAATCAGACCTTCAATATTGCAAGGATTGTGCTCTGATCTATCTCATGCATTAACAGAGATAGTAAAAAATATGCATATTAATCATCATTTAGAAGATACTTTGTATTGGGAAGTGGCTGTCCTAAATCCTAGCTCTCAATTTTGTTGTAATAATACTTGCTTTTTTGCATTTTAAAATCTTTGCTGTTTTTGCAAATCTTTGAAAGGCCATCTCCAGTGTTCATGTCATTACCACAACATTGAGTTTTTAACCCATACGTGGAGTTATATTTTAACCACACCCCTGCATTTTAAAGGATTTTCATCCAAGTCAGTTAAAAGTCCAAAGAATTTGAACCAATGTCATGGAATGATCCATATTCACTATATTGACAAAAGTATTCGCTCGTCTGGCTTCACACACATATGAAATTGAGTGACATTCCATTCTTAATCCATATGGTTTAATGTGATGTCGGCCCCACTGTACAAGTACAAATGCATTTTATACATATATATATATATATATATATATATATATATATATATATATATATATATATACACACACTATATTTCCAAAAGTATTGGAAGGCTCGTCTTCCTTCACACGCATATGAACTTAATCCATAGGGTTTGGTGTAGAAGCGCATTTGTGAGGTCAGACACTGATGTTGGACGAGAAGGCCTGGCTCACAGTCTCTGCTCTAATTCATCCCAAAGGTGTTCTATCAGGTTGAGGTCAGGACTCTGTGCAGGCCAGTCAAGTTCTTCCACACCAAACTCGCTCATCCATGTCTTTATGGACCTTGCTTTGTGCACTGGTGAGCAGTCACAAAGTTGGGAGCATGAAATTGTCGAAAATCTCTTGGTGCTGAAGCATTAAGAGTTCCTTTCACTGGAACTAAGGTGCCGAGCCCAATTCCTGAAAAACAACCCCACACCATAATCCCCCCTCCACCAAATTTACATTTGGCACAAAGCAGTCAGACAAGTACCTTTTTCCTGTCAACCACCAAACCCAGACTCGACCAACGGATTGCCAGACGGAGAAGCGTGATTCATCACTCCAAAGAACACGTCTCCACTGATCTAGAGTCCAGTGGCAGCGCTTTACACCACTGCATTCAATGATTCGCATTACGCTTGGTGATGTAAGGCTTGGAAGCAGTTGCTCGCCCATGGAAACTCATTCCATGAATCTCTCTATGCTGCTCTTGAGCTAATCTGAAGGCCACATGAAGTTTGGAGGTCTGTAGCGATTGACTCTGCAGAAAGTTGGTGACCTCTGCGCACTATGCCCCTCAGCATCCGCTCTGTCATTTTATGTGGCCTATCACTTTGTTGCTGTTGCAGTTGCTGTCGTTCCCAATCACTTCCACTTTGTTATAATACCACTGACAGCAGACTGTGGAATATTTAGTAGTGAGGAAATTTCACGACTGGACCTGTTGCACAGGTGGTGTCGGATCACGGTACCACGCTGGAATTCACTGAGCTCCTGAGAGCGACCCATTCTTTCACTAATGTTTGTAGAAGCAGTCTGCAGGCCTAGGGGCTTGGATTTATACACCATGGAACAGGTGTGTGGCCATGGAAGTGATCAGAACACCTGAATTTGATTTGAATGGGTGAGTGAATACTTTTGGCAATATGGTGTACATATCACTATCCAATAAAAAGAAAAATCTCAAGAATGTATATTATTGCGGTCATATGAAACCTAGCAACCAAAGACTACATATTATTACTATCATAAAAAACATTGTAAACGTATGAATATATATTGTAGCTGTCAAATCAAAACTTCCTAAGCTCATGAACATGCATCATTGCTATGATATCAAAACCTTCTAACTTCATAATATATATAAAATATATATATTATAGCTATTATATCAAAACATTATAACCTCACACATGTACACTCACCAAGCTCACATGTTCATGAAACCACTTTATGATGATTTTTCCTTTGTGACATTGTGCATTAGAATGCTGGAAGCAGCCATTAGAAGACTAAATTGTGGCCATGAAGAGATGCACGTGGTCAGCAACAATACTCAAACAGGCTATGGAATTCAAGTGTTGATTAATTGGTATTAACAGTACAAAAGTGATCAAGAAAACATTTCCTACACCATTACACCACCTCCACCAGCCTGGACTGTTGATACGAAGCAGGTTGGGTCCATGGATTCATGCTGTTGGCACCCAATTCTGACCCAGAAATTGTGACTCATCACACCAGGCTGTGTTTTTCCAGTGTTCAACTGTGGTTTTGGTGAACCAATGCCCTCTGTAGCCTTAGATTTCTATTCGTGGCTGACAGAAGTGGAACTCAACGAGGTCTTCTGCTATTGTAGCTCATCCACCTCAAGGTTTGACAGGTCGTGCATTCTGAGATGCTTTTCTGCTTATCACAATTGTACAAAGTAGTTGTCTGAGTTACCGTAGCTAAGTGTATATCATTGCTATCACATCAAAACCTCATCCCCTCTACGCAATGTACCATCCCTAGAAATTTGGAACATGACTTAGAACTACTGTAGGAATCTTCTAGAACGTTGCGCAGACTTCCAAGATAAAACATTCCACATTCACATCGGCTGGCATAGTAATGTTAACTTCTAACCACTGCCATGCATAAGCATGAAGTGAAATGTAAATATTAAGAAGTAATGACCTGATGTTGAACTAAAGGACACCTGCTATAGTGAATTTTCCTTAATGCTTCGGTCTGCTGTTCCTTTCGATTCAGTGGAAATGAAGGCTGAACTGAGCATGAACTATGCATAATGTTTCATTTATATACCTTACAGAAATAAATATAAAATTGTGAATAAAAAGGCCTTTCGAAGTTCCTCCACCAATCTATTCACCTCTCTGCTGCAGGTACTCGTACTTTCTAACTTATTTGAGTTTAACTATGTGTAATTTATTTTTTATTTTTATTATTATTCTTTTTTTCACTCATGCATGCATAATGAAGGACTTGCAAAATCTAAATCACAAGTTTAATGAGAATACGAGGAATGTGTGTATGGTTTGTTTCTGAGAGAGAGAGAGAGAGAGAGAGAGAGAGAGAGAGAGAGAGAGAGAGAGAGGAGCTGGCTGTAACAGATGAAATAGTAATGTGTCAGATCTCTTAATTGGACATTAAGGTAGGTGGGTGAGTCTGGATTAAATTTAAATGAGAGAGAGAGAGCAGCGCTCAGTCTTGCTCTCTCTCTTACTCTCCAGACACAACAGTACATCTGCCCTACGTCTCTCATCCTCTCTCTGTCTCTCTCTGTCTCTCTCTGTCTCTCTCTCTCTCTCTCTCTCTCTCTCTTTCTCCCCCTGTAGCAATTTTAATGAGAATCCCATGGTGTGTCACGCACATGCAGTCGCTTCACGGAAATGGCTTTATCAGCTACAGGTGTGCAGTTGTTAGAGGCGCTAAGGAAGTAAGTAAAGCACTGCTAATTAATGTTGCTTTAACTGTAACTGCACTAATTAAAAGCTAATTGATTATGACATCATAATAACCACTTTGCATAAAAACTGAATTAGAATATTTAACTGTTGATGCATAGACGTTTTGTACCATGTCTGAAATGGTCCCCTAATCACTAAACCCTACATTCAATAATCTGCATCACTAAATAGACATTATTATAGGGGACACAAGTCATGAGAGTAGTGAATGTAACAGGTCTGAAGAGAGCTCTATGGAGACGCTGCTGCTGTACCTGGGCTTAGTCATCCTTCTCAGAGGAGTTGCGTCTGAATCTTCACATCAACCAACCCACTGCATTATGGGTACCCCCTATCTGCGAGGGTACATTAACTCTACACAATCCATTGTGGTGCATTGTTGGATTGCTTGAGTGCACTTATCTACTGCACTATGTTTTCAGACACTACAAAATAGTGCACTATATAGTGAATAGGGTGCAGTTTCCGGCACAGCTTAGAATTATTGTTGTCACTTTGCTATCCACGCTACTCTGGTGTCCCATGATGCTTTGAGTGACTTCCAGAACTTCCAGCAAAGCATAAACAGACATAATGTTAAATGGTTTATAGGTTTAATATTTAATCAAAATGTAAATGATCTTTATTTTGGGATGCTCAAATGTTTGTGTGCTGATCTTTGTAATAAACCTAAACCTGCATGAGAGAAGGCGGATTCTGGGGGGGGATTCTGTTTATACACACTCAAAAACGATGGTTCTTCAACAGTTCTTTAAAGGCAGTGGTCCAATTTAGGACTTCTTCTATATAGAACCATTTCATGCCTAAATGGTTCTTTGCAAGGTGAAATGCTTCGTCAGACTACAGAATGTGTTGTATATGCTTCTATATAGAATTTTTGGAATAGCTTCTCCAGTATCTCACAAAAGTGAGTACACCCCTCACATTTCTGCAAATATTTTATTCTATCTTTTCATGGGACGACACTATAGAAAAGAAACTTGGATATAATTTAAAGTAGTCAGTGTCCAGCTTGTATCGCAGTATAGATTTACTGTCCTCTGAACACTCAACACACAGCCATTAATGCCTAAATAGCTGACAACACAAGTGAGTCCACCTCTTGGGCATGGAATTCACCAGAGCTGCACAGGTTGCTACTAGAATCCTCTTCCACCCCTCCATGATGACATCACGGAGCTGGTGGATGTTAGACACCTTGCACTTTTGTGATACTGTATATAGCTCCAAAAAGGGTATAAAACCCTAAAGCAATGCTATTAAGTAGCCATGTTCAATGTAGAGATGTGTCAGTTGTGTTTTTTACACCAGCACTACAACAGCATTCTTCTTATTTTCACCATAGGATAGTATTACCAAGCTAGCAAGGATTAGCTCAGATATTAGCAAGGATACTTGGTTTTGATTTTAGCTGCACTTTTAATAAAGACATTTTGACCTCAGGGCAGGCAGGCAAGTAACATTTTTCACTTTGTACGCCTCAGTTAAAAGCTTGAACTTTAACTTCTGTCTTTTATTATTGAAGCATTAGCCTGTTGGCTGCTCTAGTGAGAATATAACATGCCAACAAACTGCCTATTTGTGTGGTTGAACTTCAGTGTGCAGATTTCAACAATAATCTTTTTCAGGAACTGATGAAGAAACATTCATGCTTCTAAGATTTCTATTCTTGATGTACTTCCAGCTTTAGTTGGCTGTAGCAACCACAGCAAAACTGCACACTGTCTCAAAAACACCTCAGAGACATGTAATAAGCACATTTTCTTTGATTTAGCTAAAATAATAATGAAAGGTACTTCTGTTTTTCAACCAGATATTTCAACCATAATCTCAAATACAGTGGTAATGTGAAAAATAAGATAAAGAGTCCAAATCAGAAGTATATCAGTTAGGTCACAGATCCAGTCAATATAGAAGCAGCTCGATTTGCAGCATAACAAGCAAAGCATTAGCAGTTGTAATGTTTGAATGTGTAGCACTAATGTGCTAATGTCTAATGCTTAGATGTTAATGCTGCCTAAGGATCGGACGTTTATCTCTATGGTATTGTACCCAAAATGTTTCAGGGTAGCAGGCAAAGGGGGTTTCCGAAAGTTTGGACTCTCACTGCAGACTGTAGCTAAGGAACGGAACTAAAAACGTACTATGACCACTTTGAAGGAAATGTAATGTCCAAAGCAAGCACAGTTTTTGCTAGATATGTTTCACGAAAAGGTCCAAGGCGCTAGTGAAGCTTTCGCGCATTTTGTGAATGAGCTAAAATTGCTTGGGAAGGACTGTGCTTATGCAAAGAGTGATGAAATGGTTAGACACTGTATCATGTTTGTTATGCATTCCCCATGTATGAGGGAGAAACTCCTGAGTGTTGGCTCTGCGCTTACATTAGAAGAAGCTGTTGACACTGCACATTCATGTGAATTTGCACAGGCTCAGGTAAAGACCATTGCTACTGGTGCAAGCAACCCTCGCAAAGCCTTAAGCATAACAAATCCGATGTGAAGAGAGAACGTGCGAAACCATGTAGGTTTTGTGGCAATAAAAAGCGTGACTCAAATGGAAGCTGCCTAGCTAAAGGCAAGTCATGTGCCAAGTGTGGAAAAATGAATACATTTTCAATAGCAGGTCAATTCAGTTACTAGAAGACTGTCCATGCAGTGAGTGGCACTGAATCACTACTCAAAGAAGACACACGTGACAACCTGCGTATCAACTCAGTTTCTCAGAAACCACAGCCGACACAGAGCAAGCATTTGTAGATGTACTGGTCGGAAATCACAGCAATGAGATAAAATTCAGACCGGATACGGACACACAGTGGAATGTCATTCCTGTCCACAAGTGTAGTAGCCTAAAGGACGAGTGCACACTTAGACCTACCTTTCAGTGCCTAACTGGCTATGGAGGACAGCAGCTTACTGTAAAAGGCACATGTTTACTTAGGTGCAAATACAAAGAGAACAAAATGCTCATGGAATTTTATATTGTTGATGCTCAGTGTTTGGTCTAAGAGCAGACCTGGACTTGGAAATGGAGTCACCTCAAAATAAAGCAGAGGTAGAGTGCTGGGCCTCGTTGACTATCTAGCCAAGTTTGCACCATGCCCCTCTGATGTAAATGCAAAGGACCTTATGACCAGAGAACCTGGACCAGTCCTTGCATACTTTGGTCCAGACAAAGAGCTCAGGCTACAGGTAGATGTTTCAAAGCACAAACTTGGAACAGTTTTGCTCCAAGAAAGGACGGCCCATTAGCTATGCATCCCGATCACTGCTGGAGAGTGAGACCAATTACACCCATATTGAGAAGGAGCTGTATGCATCATAAGCCACTTGAGTCCATCATGGCAAAACCTTCTTGCTGCAGCACCACCTAGATTTCAAAGAATGACTCTTCAGGTCCAGAAGTGTGACTACACAATTACTCACCGACCAGGCAGAAACATCCCTGTTGCTGATACACTTTTGAGGAAATGCCTCTATTTTTGAGGAAATGCATCTCAATACCATCACTCTATTACCTCAGTGAAGGTATTGAGATGCAGGTTCACACATTACCAGTGACTGATACTAGGCTCAAAGAGATCCAGACTGAAATAGAAAAATACCCTCACTTTGTTCTGCTGTCGAAAGTCATACGCGACTTCTAGAAAATGTCGTCAAAGTAGACTTCTGGAATCACAGAGAGGAATTATCTCAAATCAATGGCATTATCTTCAAAGAAAATAATTAGTCCACCTTCACTGAGAGGAAATTGTGTCACCGATCCATCTTGGCCATATGCGCATGGAAAAATGCATCCTATTGTGGCCAGGGATGTGCAGACAGATTGATGTCACACAGAATTCCCAATAGACCATGGCAGGTAGTAGAAACAGATCTTTTCACAGTTGACTACTACAGCAGGTATGTTGATTTGAAATTAACTAGCACAACATCCACAGCAGTCATTCGTAAACTGAAAGCAACATTTGCCAGGCATGGTTGTCTCAGAAAAGAGGCCACAGAAGAAATGCAGAGAATTTGAAGTCTTTGCAGAAACCTGGGGCCTCAATCACACCATGAAAAGCCTTCATTACCCACAGAGCAACAGCCTTGTCTGGAAAAAAAAACATGCACATTGCAAAATCCCTTCTAGATAAGGCAAAAAGAAGCAAGAGACCCCAACCTCAGCTTGCTTGGGCATCGAAACATACCTTTTGACAACTTCAAGTTCCCAGCGAAACTGTTGATGAGTTGCAGACTTCGCTCTATACTCCTGAACACTAACCAACAGCTATAGCCTAGGCTTGTGGCACAGCACCAGAGGCAAAAATAGCATTGTGCCCAGTCAGTGCAACCAGTACCAGAGCTCCATACTGATGAGGTTGACAGAATCCAGGAACAAGGACAGTGGAAGCCAGCCACAGTAGTCTAAGCGAACATCTAGAGTTCCTACTACATTTGCACAGCAGAAGAACAAGAGTACCGCCGAAAGTGTGGCCATCTCATGAGAGCAAGAGAACATGACACGTCTACTGATGAGACTGATAGTTTGACAGAAGACAACACACAGTCTGACACCCCAGTGACACCCAAGCCCTCTTCCTTAGCTGTGACAGATACAGCTCAGAAGATGAGTGAGGCACAGCCCCATTGCATTTACTACACCAGATCGCCCAGACAGACAAAAGCATAAAAAAGTCTTGTGTCTTGAGCATTTATTTAGCTTTGAGTTTAAAGAAAGTTGTTGTATGTTTACAATAAGTAAAGCATATTTCTCTGTCAATGCTTAAACTAGTTAATGTGAACAGGCCCACAAAACAAGATTTTTGTTTGTTCATTTGTTTACTAAAAAGGGGATATAATGTTTGTGTTTATAGCACTGATATATATATATAAATACCAGTGATGCTTCTCTGGCTGCTTAGACACTAAAGTTGCATAAGGACTGGATGTGACTCTCCATGGTATTGTACCCCTAATGCTTTATTGTACCCACTGAGGGATGTTATGTCTATGGCAGCACTTGCAGTTGAACCCAATGACAATTCAGTGAATTCTTTACCCGTTCCTTAGAGAGTTTTTTACTCCAGTTAAAGGTGAATTTTCCATGCACTGATATATGACCAATGAGAGCACCACAATGCAGATTGCCTTTTTTATTAGAATTGGTACTTTCTACAGAATTTGACATGGTGACATAAGCTAAGAAGCTTACGCTATTAGTATTGATGCTAGTGGCCATTTTGCTCATATTTTCACATGCAACAGAGACAAGTGAAGCTGTCTTTGATTCCACACCTGATCGTGTGTAAATGTAGACATTTCTTTGAGTGTGTGAAGAACATTGCAGTCCATTGTTTCATTCTAGTCCAATAGGGTAAGCTAACTGGCAAGCAAGGTAGCTAATTAGCCAAATGAGACGCTTTAGAGCAGTGGTCACCAAGCCTAGTCCAGGAGGTCTACCTTCCTGCGGAGTCTAGTTCCAACCACAATCTGTCACACGTGCTAATTCACTGCTTCAGAGACACTAATTGGCTAGGTCAGATGCATTAGTGTTGGGTAATGGTGTGGGGCAGCATTTCAGAAGCAGGTTGGGACAAAACTCTGACCTTTGCTTTAGAGTGACATAAAATGACCAAAAAGGCCTTTAAATTGTTAATTGTGGTTCTTATAAGTGGTTCAGTTGGTTCATGTTTGGGTCAGTTGTTTTTAAATGTGCAGTGGGAAAACAACACCCTTGTGAAGTGAATACTTCTTTATTAAACCCTGCAATTAAATGTTTCATTTTGTGATACAACTGAATCCCACAAAGTGAAGTTAACGACATGGGAAGATTTCGGTTTCTCCGATATTTTGGAAATAACTCGCAGGATTAATACAGAATCCTGTTGTACCAGTGCAGCGCTACCCACCTTGAACAGACATTTACACAGGAGCCTTAACAACTAAGGATAACATCAAATTTAACTTCCACTCTTTTCAGGAGATTTGCTTTCAATTTCACAAAGAAATCTGCAGGGATGTTTTCTCCACATCTACAAAGCTCAGTCTTAGATCTTTTACCTCAAATTCAAATCCTAATAAAAAGTCATAGGACATGAGGAGGTGGGGTTACATACATTTTACCAGCAATTCTCTGACTTTAGTCCCGTCCAGTTGCGCCATTTCAGCCATTTTTATTGACCGCGTCCTCCCGCTTCAGTAAAGTTTCCAGTGCCTTTTACCTTCCATAAAATGAGCAGTACAAATCATTTTATGATATATTAATCCTTTGTGAATTAACAATGCAGTGAACATGCTATCATATTATATCAAGCTTCTTAAATATGGAGGCCCTTCAAGCTGTTTTTACTGGCTTTCTCTGTGGCTAAAATCAAGCCAATATGTAAATTGCTCTCCTAACACCCGTGTGCAACTAAGAACCAGTAAAAATGAGAGAAATAGTTTGATTTTATGTTGCATTCACTTCAGACAGTGAGGCAAATGGTCAGGGTAACCTAAATAGTGGCTAAATTGATTGACCAAAAGTCTGTCCTGGAGTAAAGGTGGTGCATAAATGAAATAGCTGCTCCAGTTTCTCTCATGTTTGCTAAGATTTCTTATCCCATTCATTACAGGCATCCTTTGGTAAACTGACATTATTCACTTCCTCATGGAAAACTAACCCCATCTGAATATGGCTAAAAAGATACAAGTGAAAAGGAATGAAACAAAAATGTTAAATGCAGGTTTGAATGAATGTAGATTGAATGGCGTAACAGCGTTGAGTATAGTAGGTGTCATCAGACAGTGCTGTATGGTACAGTTGCAAACCTGTGATCCCACCTTTTGCTGTCATTTTTGTTGTCAAGTGGCCTACACTGTAACTAAGCTATTTTTTGTTACCTTGGGCACCAAAACTGGGTTGAATAGGTGGAGTTAGGAATGCAGACCATTGATTGGTCAATCGCCATTATCATAAATATCCATATAAGTCCTGATTTTGAACAACGCTACCTAACCACTAGTGTTGGCACTACTTGTGAATAAGAACTGTTTGAGAACCCCACTTTCACAGGTATTGTGGTGCGATGGGAAACAGATGCTGGACCAGAGTTGTAATCATACCCTACTGCACTGTCAGGTGGAAAGCACTTGTATTGAGCTGGAAAGGGCACATAGGTTGAAAGTGGTCAGGCCTGCTGGACTGTGGCTGAATTATTCACTACATCTCACAAATTTTTGTTTTGTATCAGCAAGACGTGGAATCCATTTCAGCTTCCCTACTTTTTCAAAGCGAATCCCCCATGGTTTGGTTTTCACAGGTAGAAAGAGAGCGCACTTCAGTCTGCACCTCACCTGTCAGACCATGTGTTCTTTCAGCTGCCATGGCTTTTTATACCTGCCTTCATTGATGTCTAGGCTGTGAGCACTGAGCCAGGACTTGGGAAAGGTCTGTTGCCTGTTTAGTATCTCAGACAGGCAGGACACAAGACTCCAGTTCATGTCTTCATTGTAGTGCACACCAGCATCTTAAGCTCACTATCATCTTCTACATGTTAATGAAACTAGGTTTTATTCTAAGTAGGCCATTTATATCGAATTGTTCACACAATGGAAAGTGGAGCTGGTTTTCAAATGATTATGTCAATACCCATAAGAAGAAAAACATATGTTCCAAATGTATATATGTATGACAGTGGTCCAAAAATGTATGTGTTAAATATATTTTTAAACACATTTATTTGTATTTCTCAACTGTATATAGTTTTAATAAAGGTTAGAGATGGAGCTAAAAATACATTAACTGATTCTTTGTTCTGCACTGTACTTTGCATTTACCATGCAAGTATGGTAATACAGTACTTACACAAAATGTATTTCAAATTAACGGGATAGCAAATCCTAACTGCATTTCACACTGTATCAATACCTACAATACTTGCTTTTGTCATGTTAAAGGTTTATTGACTAATAGTTAAAATTAAGAGGCTGGAAAACAAATTCATTTCAAAAGGTATTCCAAATAGTACAATGCATTAGAAAAGCCAATTTTGGCTATTTTCATCCATTGCCACTATATTCTGAAATATAGGGTGTGTCAGCCCCTACCCTGGCCATGCCACGCCATTAAGGTTGGCCCTTCAAGCGTTCTTTAGTATTTAGAAGCATTTCATGCCTAAAGTATTCTTTGCATGGTGAAATGGTTCTTCAGATTGATGGAGAATTACTTCATACACATGGGATTTATAACTACATCACACACATGCATTCATGGCATCCTGCTGGTGTGGGTTTCCTCTTTTTTCAGTGATGCTTACAAAAGTGTCTCTGTAAATTAATCTTGGTCTTGTAGGCCCACAATATACAATACTCATTGAACAACATTCCAGTGTCCAATAAAAGACAGATGTATTAGCCAAAATTCTCACGTTTTCATGTATACTGGCTGCTCCTAATCTTGGGTAATGATTACAACAATATTACCCTGACCAGTCACAAGGCTGATGTGGCTTGTCCCGTCCATACAGTGTTAACAAATATATGCATTTCGTACCTTCTCTCTATATTTGATTCAGAGAAATGTACTGCTCAAAAGCTAACAGCCAAGCAAAAACTAACCTAGGTAGAATACCTAGCTAAAGCCAGCTGGGAGTGAGGGATGTCAATCATAAGTGCTCGGTCGAACAACCAGACGCTTCTCAGATGGTTTTAATCAGCATTTTCTTAGATTTATACACTCTAAAGAATGAACTGTTGTATGAACAAATGTCACAAACGTTTATTCAGTCACATTTACTAAAATGTAGAGTCAGTATACACCAACTTTGGATCAGAATAATCCCATTTCTTTTATTAAAATATATTTTACACAAACCAGTTACATTAAAAGATGCAGTTTTGTTGTTCATTGTTAGCTTAATTTAGTTTAATTTATTGTTAATGTGATTGTTAGTTGTAAGTCCAACAAATCTGCTGGTTAATCAATTTTTCCTTCAGTTTAAAATAACACTCAATTTTAGAATCATGCACTTGTTTGTAATATTTCAAGGTGTTCCCTAAGATTTAGTGCTAATAGTCCCTCTTGTGGTAAATCCTCAAACCACCCAATGCGGCTTTATAATGACCATTGAGTAGCTTTTTCTAATTGCTCAGATTGCAAGCTAATTACTAAGCCAATTCATCAAAAATGTAAGTTTTGCCTTAATCCATCAATAAACTCAGTAATATATTTGAACTAATTGGGATTGCTCTAAGATAAAGTAATATGCTATTCAATTTTCTGGAAAGATTCTAAAGGTTACATGCATATTAAACTGTCTATTTTAGGCCTCATTTCTGTAGCAGTAGTTTAAGTTTTTGTGAGCAGAGTTTGCATACACCCCAAGCTGTTATATCCCAGTCTTTGGTACCAATCCAGAATTCATCTTTGGTGGGTTCCAGGCTTCATTCAGGCCAGAATTCATTTTGTCTTCACATATATGCTTCTTTAAAGTGGATCAGTGGCCCAAGTGCTTGAAGAAAGTGGATCAAACCTGTACATTTGAAAGCACCTCTCAGTTTCAGTGGCACCTGGCTCCTGGGATTTTATTTTCAGTTCCTGGTTTTGTACTGCTTTGAATCGCTGCTTTATCCGCTGGGACTTAACTTTATGTGCATCCAGAAGCGGCTGGCATCTTCTGTTCTGCCAGAAGTTCTTTAGCAGGTCCAGGTGCTGCTGTCTTGTAGAGCGAGGTCAGGTGCTGTAGACTATTTCAGCAGCACCTGCTAACTCTCCGATATGAGTGTGGAAGTGCTAGATTGAAGCAGCAGCCCTGCTGCCCTCATCTTTTCTGAGTGAAGAAGAGCTTGCCTTTATCGTCAGTTCTGTCTCTCTATGTATGAATGCATTGACATAGCACTCATGTACGCTTTACTTCTACAATACTTTGTAAAAGTTTCCAGTGACACCTTTTATACCACTGCTTTCTCGATTTGAGTGCATAAATATAGTCAGCACTACAGACTAATGCGCACACCAGAGCTTCTAAAATGTTCTTCTCTATTCAAATGATCTTATTTGGCTTGTCACTTCTTTCTTTGCAGGACTTTAAAACTGACTGGCAATACCAGGTGACTATTGAACAGTGTTGGTGTTTGATGGACAATGATTGTGTTTGTTGGAGAGTGCTGGTTTTAATTGGCGTATGTGGGTGTCTGTTGGAGAAGGTTGGTGTTTATTGGAGTATTTGGGTGTCTGTTGGAGAATGTTGGTGTTTATTGGAGTATTTGGGTGTCTGTTGGAGAATGTTGGTGTTTATTGGAGTATTTGGGTGTCTGTTGGAGAATGCTGGGGTTTATTGGAGTATGTGGGTGTCTGTTGGAGAATGCTGGTGTTTATTGGAGTATGTGGGTGTCTGTTGGAGAATGTTGGTGTTTATTGGAGTATTTGGGTGTCTGTTGGAGAATGCTGGTGTTTATTGGAGTATGTGGGTGTCTGTTGGAGAATGTTGGTGTTTATTGGAGTATTTGGGTGTCTGTTGGAGAATGCTGGTGTTTATTGGAGTATGTGGGTGTCTGTTGGAGAATGTTGGTGTTTATTGGAGTATTTGGGTGTTTGTTGGAGAATGCTGGTGTTTATTGGAGTATGTGGGTGTTTGTTGGAGAATGCTGGTGTTTATTGGAGTATGTGGGTGTCTGTTGGAGAATGTTGGTGTTTATTGGAGTATTTGGGTGTCTGTTGGAGAATGCTGGTGTTTATGGGAGTATTTGGGTGTTTTTTGGAGAGTGCTGGATTTAATTAAGAGTATGTGGGTGTCTGTTGGAGAATGCTGGTGTTTATTGAAGTATGTGGGAGTTTGTTGGAGAATGCTGGTGTTTATCGGAGTATTTGGGTGTTTGTTGGAGAATGTTGGTGTTTATTGGAGTATGTGGGTGTCTGTTGGAGAATGTTGGTGTTTATTGGAGTATTTGGGTGTCTGTTGGAGAATGTTGATGTTTATTGGAGTATGTGGGTGTCTGTTGGAGAATGCTGGTGTTTATTGGAGTATTTGGGTGTTTGTTGGATAATGCTGGCGGTTGATGGGCAATGTTGATGTTAAATGGGAAATTGTTTGATGTATTATATTGGTGGTAGAATGATGGTATTTGATTGAGAATGCTGGTGATACATTCTTTAAGAAGATGTAAGAAGGTTCTTTTCTATATGGAACCATGAACACTTAAAGAGCCCTTTGCAAGATTAAAGGGTTTTTTGCATCATAAAAGTGTTCTTCCGGTTAATAGAGAATGTGCTGTAAATGGTTTTTTGAAAATCATTCTATGTAGCACCCAAAAGGGTTCTTTTATTGTTACAGTGTCAGGCTTGTAACAATAGAAGAACACTTTTGGGTGCTACATAGAACCAATTTCAATAAGATTCTGTATAGAACCATCTATAGCACTTTTATACACATTGCCCATTAATCGGAAGAACACTTTCATGACCCAAAGAATCCTTTAATTTTGCAAAGGGTTCATTGAGTGTTCATGGTTCTATATAGAACCATTTTCTTTCCTAAAGTACCCTTGAAGCACCATCTCTTTTTAAGAGTGTAGAATGTCAGTTTTTGTTGGAGAAGGTTGGTGTTTAATGAAAAATGTTATTGTTTAATGGCCAGGTATGGGGGAGTAGCTAAGAAGCGCTATTTTTTGTAGTTAACTACAAATGTTTGTAGCTAGTAGCTGTAGCCACTACAGTTTTATGAAATGTAGCTAGTAGCTGTAGCGTTGTGATGTCAAGGCACCAGACACATCACCATAGAGGTTACATCTGCTCTACACCTTTTGTAGTGTGAGATGCACCTAGATTGGATTAAGCTAGCTTTAGAAGGTGCAGATACATCTGTAAGAAATCATTGTTGGCCATAATTGTACTTACCTGGTTAATCTCCTCGAAGGGGAGGGTGGAGGTGTTGCCCTCTCTCAGCAGCTCCCGTAGAGAGAATGGAGAAAGTTGACCATGGGATTACACTGTACATTTATGATATGTATATAGAGAAATCTAAATGAACTGTGTCTATGTTAACTAATGTGTATGTTATGTACTGGTTTTAATGCTTCCCCTGTTTGTAAACCTTTAGGATGGTATGTTCCATGGAAGGGGAGGTATTAAGGCAGCAGTGCTGGGGAAACAGGGGAGTTGACAACAGCTTGGAGCAGACGAGCTGTCTGCTAAGGGTGGCAGGGCCTAGCAGGCGGGCTTCTTGATCAGGGGGGTAGTCTAGAGGCTGGGAGAAGCCGGGTGACTGTTTTAATGGATTTTTTTCTCCTATTTTTTAAACTTTAATACATAGATATGATTTGATGGATCCTCACCTTTGCATCCCTCCAAAGTTCTTGCACTAGCCTCATCTCATCCACCACACACGGTAACATTACCACAAGCGCATACACAGTTTTGTTTAGCTATAGCGAAAACATTTGCTACTAATTCTCTGGTGTCGACTGTGCAACCCTGACTGAGCCTTGCACAGTTTGACCAAATAGTCATGCACTCGCGCCACCACTGATCGCCCCTTACTAGTAGGCTTAGCCTCCTAACCAAAATGCTAGAAGAGCCATTTTGTCCTTTCAACAAAAATGAAACCACCTTGGGAGCAACTACCATGTTATATCTGTTTTGCCATCATGGTTGTAAGTACGTCTCAGTATGTCCTGATGTACTAGTACAGGCTAAAAATACAAACAAAAACACAGACTTTCTTTGCTTTGCTTTAACCTTCCGGTCAGCTGTAACCGCTTTTCAGGAAACTTTTCCACAAGTTTCTTGTAAAATGTCTCTCAATGTTTGACTTTATATGAGGCTGAATTCGCTTCTCATTCTCCAACTTCTCATTCAAATTTTCCCGTTCCACCTTAAATGATGCCTGAGGCGCCAGAATGTACTGCTTGTTTTGTTTCCACTGTTGACAATGTTTTGCACAAAATTGTTTGGTTTGTCCATCCATCCATCCATCCATCCATCCATCCATCCATCCATCCATCCATCCATCCATCCATCCATTATCTTCCGCATCCTAAGCAATGAAGCCCAGACCTCCCTTTCCCCAGCCACTTCCACCAGCTCTCTAAGGGGGATTCATCCTATCTCTAAGGGAGAGTCCAGACACCCTGCGGAGGAAACTCATTTCAGCCGCTTGTATTCGCGATCTCGTTCTTTCGGTCATTACCCAAAGCTCATGACCATAGGTGAGGGTGGGAACGTAGATCGACCGGTAAATCGAGAGCCTTGCCTTATGGCTCAGCTCTTTCTTTACCACAACAGACTGGTAAAGAGCCCGCATCACTGCTGACCCAGCACCAATCCGCCTGTCAATCTCCCGCTCCCTTGTACCATCACTCGTGAACAAGACCCCAAGATACTTGAACTCCTCCACTTGAGGCAAGAGCCTATCCCCGACCCAGAGAGGGCTCTCCACCCTTTTCTGCCTGAGAACCATGGTCTCGGATTTAGAGGTAGTGATTCTCAGCCCAGCCGCTTCACACTCGGCTGCAAACCGATCCAGCGAAAGCTGAAGTTCACGGCCTGATGTCCCCAATAGGACCACATCATCTGCAAACAGCAGCGATGTGACCCTGAGGTCACCAAACCAGACACCCTCCATCCCCTGACTGCGCCTAGAAATTCTATCCATAAAAATTACTAATAGAATCGGTGACAAAGGGCAGCCCCGACGGAGTCCAACTCTCACTGGGAACGAGTCTGACTTACTGCCGGCTATGCGAACCAAACTCCAGCTTTGTTTGGCCTGAATGGCTCGTAGCAAAGAGCCATGTACCCCGTACTCCCGAAGCACCTCCCACAGAATACCCCGGGGAACACAGTCGAATGCCTTCTCCAGATCCACAAAACACATGTGGACTGGTTGGGCAAACTCCCATGAACCCTCCAGAATCCTGGAGAGGGTGAAGAGGCGGAACCCGCACTGCTCCTCCTGGATCCGAGGTTCGACTATAAGCCGGACTCTCTTCTCCAGTACCCCTGCATAGACCTTACCAGGGACGCTGAGGAGTGTGATTCCCCTGTACTTGGAACACACCCTCCGGTCCCCTTTTTTAAAAAGAGGCACCACCACCCCAGTCTGCCAATCCAGTGGCATCGCCCCCGATGTCCACGCAATGTTGAAAAGGTTTGTTTGGTTTGTATTCAGTTATTTTTGTTGATTTTTGTTAGGAAAAACCTGGAATGATTGACTTGGCCATCACCTGGCCTAAATTTTGGTTGGATATCACCCCTTTGGTTGAGTAAGTTTGATTGTTGGTTACATTTAAACTTATTATGTTGGCATTTATTGGAGAATGTTGGTGTTTGATGGAGAATGTTGGTGTTTAAATGGGTAGGTTGGTGTTTGATGGCCATTGTTGGTGTCTGATGGGCAATGATGATATTTAATGGACAATGTTGGTACTTGATAGGTGATGGGAATTGTTGGTGTTTTGATGGGCAGTGTTGGTGTTTGATGGTGAATGATAGTATTTAATGTACAGTGTTGGTGTCTGATGTACAGGACTGGTATTTGATGTTGAATCTTGCTAATTTTAGAGAAAGTTGGTGTTTGGTGGTGAATGTTGGTGTTTTTGATGTAGAATGTAAGTATTTGACGTACAGCACTGTTTAAAGTTGAATGTTGCTGACTGGTAGAGAATGTTGGTGTTTGGTAGGGGGTGCCGATGTTTGCTGGAGAATGTCACAACTCAAAGAAGCTTTTGATTGTCTAAATAGTTCTTTGCTGTTTAAAAGGTTCTTCCCTTTGCTCTATGATTGAGAAACTCTTGTATATCGACATCTAAATAACATTTTAATAATGATTCTACCTAGCACCAAAAAAGTTTCACTGTTGTTACAGGTCAAAGAACCTTTTTTGGTACTATAAAGAAATGCCGCCCCCCCCTCTCTCACTGTGTGTATGTACTGAAGTGGCATTCTCTTTGAGAAAAGGAGCTCTTTCTCAGAGCTGGAATTGGTGAAATCCTTGACCTCCTTTTCAAGCCGTGTTCTGAGTGGGCCAAGTATCTGAAAAATCTGCTTTTCTCTTCTCAAACTGTAAAAAATTGGACTTCTCTGCTGGAGGTGAAGGACTTTCACCTTATGTTTCTCTGATGTGACTCAGATGGATCTTCTTCACTACCCGATCACTCAACATCTACTTCAGTAACCAAGGTCGTTTATTGTGGACACTCTTTTGAAGACACTATGAGGACTTTTTAAGAGCTAAATTACATTTGAACTGAATCCTTTGTATAACATAGATGTCTATAGAACAGCATGAATAGTTTGAGCATTTGTAGTTTCTGGAAGGCCAGAATTTGTTGTCTTATTTTACAAGCATCTAACAAACAAAAACTGGCTGAAAACCTTCAACTTATCTAATTAAACTTCTCAGAGACAAATGAAAGCTGCATCTCGAATGGTCCTAAAATGTTTAACTTGGAATTTCCAGATTACTTCTAGAGATTTAAATGTGCTTTACCTGCCATTCTGTGTTGCGCAAAGAAGTAAAGCAGCTTTTTAAGTGAGCTCATAAAAACAAGGCACGGTCAGCAGATTTGCAAGTCCATCGATTGCATGCGAGCAAGTATTACACAGCTTGTGCAAATAGCAACATTTATTTGGATGGTTCAGTGTAGGTGGTATAAAAAGGGGATTCCACCAATGTTTCAAAAGTAATGCATAAATTTACTGTTGAAATGTAAAAAAAAAAAAAATTCAGCATGGTCGGATGGGAAAAGGTTCATTGCAGATAAACCTTCTTCACCACAGTGGTGGTGATAGAATGCGGGTCATGATCTCTAAAATAAATATACATACAAAGTAAAACAGATATAGTCATTTTATTTACAATCCAAAACCAACAGTGAACCTACAAGTGCCTTCTGAGGTTTGTATGTAATGCAAATAATGACAACATAGTGATTAATTTAAAAACATAAGTTTTCTTTTGAGTTATTGTTGAAAAATTAGATCTCTGAAGATTTAGATGGCCCTGAAGGTTCCCTACTTTATTTTGATTGGTCCCCTGTAGCACTTTTCTCAAATCAGTTCAACCTAACTGGCAATACAAAGTGATAGAGCAAAAATGTGGTCTATTTGGGGTCCCTGGGGACAAGGCTAAGAACAACAGGGACTGTCAAGCTCTTCAGAGAACATCTAGAGAAAATCTAGTAGGCCCCTTTTGTTTCTTAACCAGGTCCTTCTAGATCTTCACAGAAAGCCTAATGCTTTCTGTGAACTACGCAAATATATGTCTGTAATTGTTTGGTCATTTTTATTGAATAGAACCATCATGCTTGTTGTATATGAAGTTTGTATGTATGGCAGTGAGACTCTCTCTGTTTTGGCTGGTAACAAAAGGGTCACAGTCTTGAAATGGAAAATCGCCCAATCAAAATTTCTTTTCCTGTAGGTACAGCCAAGTGAGCTCTCCCATTGGTTAGGACATCAGGAGCTGGACTGAAGGGCCTTGGATTTTAGATGAACCAATTTAATCAGGAAGTGGAGTCGACCAATGACATTGTGATTGTCAAAAACATTAATATAGGTCTTTCGGGAGTTCTAGATATGTTGCTCACAGTCATAAGGGGGCCATGATCAAACCAGGTGTTAGGAAGGGTCTCCTTGGACCGTGGAACCTTTTCACCAGGTTTCAGGCAGTTGTTAGAAATCGAAAGTGGTGGCGGCAGCTCTGTGCCAAGACTGTGAAAGTTTTGTAAAACTTTGTGAAACACGCAAGGTCAAATATATGTTAATGCTAAAGTTACACGCTTCATATAAAATATAGAATGTCCTTTACAAGCTTCAAATCACCATGTATAATGTAGAAGAGCCAAAAAATATTAAGGTGTAACAGCATTAGCTTAGCGCTTCCATGCTATGGGAAATCCAATATGAACATTTATGGCCTGAACTGAGGGCCTAGCTCCGATAATTTGTGACCCAGATGTGCAATGCGGCATCATATCTCAGCAGAGTTAAGCTAATCATGAAATAAACATGTCTAACTCTACTGGACAGTTTACTTCTAGTATAAAATAGGGCACTTGTGTGGGAAGCTATGGAGCAGCACCAAAAAGTGGCTGGCACTTAATAAGCTCTTTACAGATGATCAGGCCTAATGCCGTGGGACCTCTTCCTGATAGAACAGAGTATAAAAAAAGCTCATTTTGGATTTTTAATAAAAGCCCTGTGCACTTAGAGACATTTTTGCCGTTTTTTTCTGTTGGGCTCAGCGATTGCTTTCTTATTTGCTGCACTTCAGATTGGACGAGGCATTAGTGCATTTAAAAGCCTTTTTATTTTTTGCCATGAAATTTGTTTTTGAATAATTGATGAAATCTCTCTTCCATCCATTAATAGTTTATCAAAAGGTTATTTTCTCAAAAAAAAAAAAAAAAAACCCTTAGCCATGTGAAAATTCTCTTATGCTCATCAATGCACTTTGAAGAGGAGCTGTCCAAATCCACATCCTTTGCTTGCTCATTTCAGATTAGAGGATTGAGAGGCTCGAGCGATGGTCATTAGATTGAGATCCTGTTTTTTGTTGCTAATGAAACACGATTTCAGCGACAGAAAAAAAAATGTTTTAGCAGTTTGTCACTCATTTGCACTTTTCTAAAGAAACGTCTTGCCATGTTAAAAAAGCTGTTTCTATGGCAACTGCCACAGGATGGGACGTGTGTTTAAAAGGTGCAACGCTTTTCTGTTCCGCTGCTTTCCTGCTCTAAAAGGATCTCAAAAGTGTCTTTAAAAAAGTTGAAAGGCCTTCATAAGCCATTGAAGGCCCACTCCTGACTAATCTGTCACTTTAAAATACCGCTGCCACAACCACTGCTTGCTCTCTCTCCCTCTCTCCCCCCCCCCCCCCCCCCTCTCTCACTCTCTCTGTGTGTGTGTGTGTGTGTGTGTGTGTGTATTTCCAAAAGTATTCGCTTGTCTGCATTTCTGCCAATCTTAGTCCATAGGGTTTAATATGATGTCAGCCCACCCTTTGCAGCTATTACAGATTCAACTCTTCTGGGAAGGCTTTCCACAAGGTTGAGGAGTGTGTTTATGGGAATTTTTGACCATTCTTCCAGAAGCACATTTGTGAGGTCAGACACTGATGTTGGACGAGAAGGCCTGGCTCGCAGTCTCCACTCTAATTCATCCCAAAGGTGCTCTGTCAGGTTGAGGTCGGGACTCTGTGCAGGCCAGTCAAGTTCCTCCACACCAAACTCGCTCATCCATGTCTTTATGGACCTTGCTTTGTGCACTGGTGCGCAGTCATTTTGGAACAGGAAGGGGCCGTCTCCAAACTGTTCCCACAAAGTTGGGAGCAAGAAATTGTCCGAATCTTATTTTTTACTTATTTTTTCCTGTGTTTCTCCCTTTTCATTCTGTTTCTTTCACTTATTTTCTTTGTCGCTCTTATTTCTCTCACTGAAATGTTTTTGGAGAGCGGACACAGCAGAGATAATTTATAATGCTGTCTGCATATGTAGCCCAGCAGTCTCACTCATTTTCCTGCTTAGGCTGTTTAGTTTTGCTTCAGCGGCATAGCAGGTTGGAAGCATTTGCATATGATTGTAGGTCTTACAGGAGCTTTTTTTAGCCTTATTTTATTATATCTTATTATTATATCTTTTTAAATGTGATCTTTGCTGCATGTTACTACAAAGACAACACATCAAATGTTGAAACTGGGAAATTTAATTTTCTTGAAAAATATATGCCTTTTTTGAATTTGATGCCAACAACACATTCCAGAAAAAGGAATTCAGCTGCTCAATAGGTCAGGCTTTCCTTTGTCATATGTTTCATTTCATAATGCACCAAATGTTTTCAGAGGTGAGAGGTCTGGACTGCAGGCAGGCCAGTTTAGCATCTGGAGCCATGCTGGTGTAATATGCGCAGAATGTGGTTTATCATTGTCTTGCTGAAATGATCAAAGCCTTCCCTGAAAAAGACGTCATCTGGAAGGCAGCATATTTTGCCAAAACATGTATCTATCATTCACCATTAATGGTGCCTTCACAGATGCCCACGCCATGTGCACTAATGCAAACCTATGAATACTGGCTTTGAGACTGTGCACTGATAGCAAGCCCAGTGGTCTTTAGCCCACACAGTGTCCATGATTTCCAAAAAAAATTAAAATTTTGATTTGCCAGGCCACAGGACACTTTTTTGTTGAGTTTTAACTTGCATTTGTGGATGCAGCGACGCACTGTGTTCATAGACAGTGGTTTTCAGAAGAGTTCCTGAGCCCATTCCGTGATTTCAACTAAAGACTCATGTCTGTATCACCTGAGGGTCAAAAGATCACTGCCAGAAAATAAAATCTTTTGGCCTTGTCTCTTGTATACAGCGTTTTCTCCAGATTTCTCTGAATCTTTTAATGTTATTATGTACAAAAGATAATGAAAAGTGAAATGTTGTTATTTAATGTTGAGAAACATTCTTGAATTGTTGCACTATTTGCCTGTGCAGTCTTTTACAGAGTGGTGAACGCACCTCATCTTTGCTTCTGAAAGACTCAGCCTTTCTGGGATGCTCTTTATATCCAGTGATGTTACTGACCTGTTGTCAATTAACCATCAAGTGTTTCTGTTTTCGCAATACCTCACCAGTCTTTTGGTGCCCCCGTCCCTACTTTTTTGGAACATGTTGTTGACATAAAATTCAACATTTGATATGTTGTCTTTGTACTATTTTTTATTTGATTTGCACATCATTGCATTTCGTTTTTATTTACATTTTGCACAGCGTCCCAACATTTTTGGAAATGAGGTTGCAGAAGACTGAATTTTAGTATTAAACATCTTCAGTATTTTACATTGCGTTGCATGGGTTTTAAATAGATTTTAGTTAAAATATAAACCAAAACTGTGTTCATTTTATTACAACAACAAACTATGTTTCATAAAAATGTATAGATAAATAAGCAGACAAATAAACAGAAAGATAGATAGATAGATAGACCAACAGACATATAAACAAGTTATTATTAATTAAGTCCAGTTATTTTGTGTCTTCCACAGGATATAAACCAATCAGAGCCCATTTATAATCCACTGATAAACAATCACTAAGCAGCTAGAGCTGAATCTCCAAGACAAACAGACGATCAATGCAGCCAGACTGATGGATCTGACAGTGCTTTACTTACACAAACACTCATAGTCATAATTCAGCCATATGAGTCAATACTGCATTAAATACACTCACATTCATACACAAACACAGACCGTCTCATAACGTCAGTCGCTGAATAAAGTGCCTGACGACGCACCCCATGCTGTCTCCTGTTATGGGCAGAAATAACAGCCGGCCTTTCGCCACAATCATCTCCTCTCATCGAGTGGAAAGCACAGTTTGACACAGTAATAGATGCAATGGGAAGCCACTGTGGGCACTCA